>NC_064639.1:943593101-943896131 GCF_023864345.2 Schistocerca serialis cubense | reverse complement strand
TGCAACTTCAAACGCCTTATCTACGTGCAGTAATCGCTCCTGGATGTCTGATTACAGATGAATTCCGAATCGCATGATATGAACAACAACGTTGACCCTTGCCTCCTATATGACTTTTACCATTGTGACCGAGTCAGGCTGAATATAAAGCTGCTGATTTTTATAATAATGGTCGCCTACATGACTGTATGTCACATTTGTTCAGTATGAGCATTGGGCCGTGGCGAAATGCTGCATCCGTAAAACGACTAGATCAACAGATTCGAGCAGCGATGGTTCTTCGCAAACAAGTCTACAATGACTAGGTTAAAGCTGAGCGACGTTGGCTAAGATTGCATGATCACTGACTGATGTGTAAGGTCGCCACAAAATCGGGGGCTTACGTCCGCCCACCAACATGAGGCCAAACTTCCTCCTACTTTTCCACAGTAGCCGCCGTCAGAAACGAGAGTAAGAATTACAGAGTGAAGTGCGTTATAGAAAGTGAATCCTAGATAGGTAAGCTGCTAATGTTAGGTGCTGTCACATAGATAATTGAGATGTTTCTGCTCGTCCTTCTGTAGCTACAAGTTTGTGGCATCACATGAAATAGAAGCATAAAATGAAATCGTAAGTAAAAAACGATGAAATGAAATGTGAGGTGGCTATAATTTTGCACCTTACAAGCACTCATCTACAAATGTTGCCGTGATTTACAATCGGATTTAGGTGCCGTTTGATAGGTTGTACATCGTATATAAGAATATTTAAAGGCCGGCCTGAGTGGCCGTGCAGTTCTAGACGCTACAGTCTGGGACCACGTGACCGCTACGGTCGCAGGTTCGAATCCTGCCTCGGGCATGAATGTGTGTGATGTCCTTAGGTTAGTTAGGTTTAAGTAGTTCTAAGTTCTAGGGGACTGATGACCACAGCAGATAAGTCCCATAGTGCTCAGAGCCATTTGAACCATTTTTGAATATTTAAAGACTGACATTGTCACGTACACACCTTGTAAATAGTTGTTAACGCTTATTGCATGAAAGGTGACGGAGTGCCTTTATTATAAAAACGGCATAATGAATGATTGCTTATACTAGCAGAGGTTGGAATTCCAGGGAAAACGAAACGACAGGCGTAAGTCAGCTCCTGGGTGGAAAAGCCCGAACTGGTATGTTAGTCCGGCTTAACACAGATAATGCCCCAAGACGGACGGTCGGGGCAACTGAGCACTGAAGCAGAATATTGCGGCGGCCGACCAGTATTGTAGCGATGCCGGAAGGATAACCAGATAATACTTCGGAAAGTCTGAAAATTTTGAACACGAAAGAGAGGAACGAGGAAGAGCTACCGGAAATCACGTAGGCTGCGTTATTTCCGAGCATTTTTACTCTGAGAAGCGTACCATTGGGTGAATCCCTAATTAACTGGAATAGGTATTTCCTCGCAAACTTCCCGTGCTGGACGACAACATACTAAAATATGGACGGTCGGTGTTCGGAAAAATCTGTTGAGAGGGAGAATATTCCGTTGTTTAGAGAATATGGTTTGCCTTCTGCAGTTACGAGGGAGGGCAGCTGAGCCTTGCTGGGAAGCCAGCAGTGAGAGAAAGAGTCTTCCGTTTTGAGCGCCTGTGTTTGACGTTCGCTCAGTATCAGCTTTGTTGGTACAGACGGACTTGCTGTCTTTGCTCTCAGGAGATTTTATAGTTAGAACGGTTAGGCACTGTACTGTTGCGAACTTATATGATTCTGGACTTCGTCTCCGGGTAGGGAGTCGTCGTTAAGCACACAGTGTTCAGTGACTGAGAGTACTTCTTCTGTCTATACTCACATTGAGACGTTATCTAAATTCCATCCATGTGCCTGGGAGTTCGCATTTCTCGTCTGTAGAACACAGAGAGGAGAAGACAGTATTAAATTACACAAGTCAGAGGACCGCCTCCTGCCGTCCTACTCTTTGAATGAGGGTTTTTTTTTTTAATATTTTGTGCCTGGAGTTCTTCTGTTGTAGCAGACATGTATGAGAACCATCACTCTGACGCACCGAACGCTGTACATACAGTGATATTGCTAATCGCTTCGGCTTATTAGAGCTGTAAAGCTAAGCAGCTGTGGTCACGTGACTTTATTTTCGCTGAGGTTGCACACCACTGTCGATCACCTTTGAAAGTAGTGTCTGCTAGTATTTGGTGCCTAGATGCTGACAGTCATTTCACATTAATGGCTCTGAGCACTATGGGACTTAACATCTGAGGTCGTCAGTCCCCTAGAACGTACAACTACTTAAACCTAACTAACCTAAGGACACCACACACATCCATGCCCGAGGCAGGATTCGAACCTGCGACTGTAGCGGTCGCGCGGTTCCAGACTGTAACGCCTAGAACTGCTCGACCACCACGGCCGGCATATCTTACATTATTTATATTAGATCACACAGCCATAAAAATGGCAGATTTGGGCAGCTGATGAGTAATATTAGTTAGGGAGTTCATTTTTATCTCTTTATGTCCATTGGACATTGATATATAAACATTTGTGATATATGAAGAGGTTTCAATCTGCAATAAATGTATAAGCAGAAACAAAATGTATCATTTTGTAGGTACTAGTTCCCATAATCGTTCATTTATGTTTTATTTTGTAATTTATATGTTAAAGAATAAGAAGGACGAAATAATATCACCATTAAGAGATCCTAAGATCTTCTTCAGGGGATAGACAGGGCCAAGTCTTCATTTTCGCATTCAGTATTTTCCACTGCCCACATTCATTTCTGCGCCTGACTGGCGTAACATCTCGAATACGGCTTATCCTACCAGGATCTACGTAGTCTTCTGATAGTAGTCATAAAGCGATTTGAAGCCTCGGAAATTAAAAAAAAATTTCAATGATTAGGTGTTGTTGAGAGTGATCACCAGCTTCCGTGTATAGTTTGAATTGGTAAAGTCACACAATAACATCAAAAATAATATTTGTGTATTTTATTGTATTTCTTTTCAGAGGCGTTCCACTTCAGCCCGCTGACTGCAATTTATTGATATTTATGTTATGTCTTTTTTATGTACTTTGTTTGTATTGTAATAACACTGCTCGTTCACGACGTTGTCAATAGTTTAGCTTGTTTGTTGTAGATATTTTATGTTACATGCCCGTTACACAATAAATGTGGTTACTGTAAATTATATGTACTTTTAAGAGTTATCAGGGATGACTCCATGATAACTAGGACGAAAGAGCGCTTCGTTGCACAACAGATCACTAATTATAACAACATAGAAATGGCAGATACACGGGGTAGTCAAGAAAGCCTATGAAATGAGAAAGAGTTAGCTTTGTTTGCAGCACAAGGCACAGATGAGGAGACTACCGATCCAAGGAAACTATTTGAGGATGGTAGGCACAGTCAAGCCTGTGATGGGCAATCTGATAGCGAAGATGAGGAACACAGACACACTGAGGAAATCGTAAAGATACGGGACTATAATGTAGGGAGTCAAAGGGAACACAGACAAATAAGAATCGTGGTAGATCGCCGTCAGTGACATCATCAAGAGGCAGCAAATCAGGGGCGTGGGGTGATGACGTTCTAGAATTCCAAGAAGTGGAAATCGAAAAGGGAAAAAGATCACCTCGGAGTAGATAAAGTCACAAAAGAAGAGAAGATTTAGATAACACAGGCGTGTTGGACATCCTTTGGCACCTAAAAGCAATGGGAAGTGAAATGGGAAATAAAATTCTAAAGGTCAGCTCTGAATTGGGAAGCTGAAAGTGGAATGATGAAGTACCCTCTGAAATGGGAAGTAAATTTCAAAACGTTAGTGTCGAGATTCAGTCGATACAACATGAAACGAGGGAAGTGAAAAATGAGGTAGTGACCTTCCAAACAAAACTAGAACGAGAGATTTCGTAGGACAAAAGAACCGCGAACGAGGCGCGATTACTAGCGAGGAGGGCAAAGCGGATTGCTCTTCAAACGTTAGAGAAGACAAAAAATAAGACAAAAATAGGTAGAGGTGCATAACGAAGTTGCAGAGGGGCGTGAAGTAAGTAGAAATAACGCAGCTTCAAAAGACAGAAATTGAGCCAAATAAGGCATTAACAGCCGAGCTCTCACAATTTAAACAAAGCGTTGAAAGCGCAATTAAGCAATTATCTCAGGAAGGCAGGTCGCAGCCGAGCAGATATCACATCTCAGAAAAGAAATAGTAGGCGATTTGGAAATAGCAGAAATCGAAAGAGCCAGTTCAAACTCAGCATGATCATGTCCAAGCTCTGACGATACTAGAATGTGCTCGAATGTAAGAGTTGCTCGTCAGTTACAGACTGAATGCGTATCTGCAGAGCAACGAAATATCGCTAGAGATATGGCCCCAGCGTCTACACGGGGCACGGTTGGGTCGCAAATTGCGAATACGGAGAACAGCAGTGAGATATTTCATGTCCATAATTGTTACCCGATAACGCGCACCGCTGGAAGTTTCTCCAGTGACAGGGAGTAGAAGAGAGGATGCCCAAGGTAACGGTAGACAGGAAATGTTAGCGCCAAGTGAGAATATGGTAGGCCAAGCAGGAAGAAATTCTAATGACGTTTTCAATTTTATGCATTTCATTTCTGTACGAATATTCCAGAATTACAAAGACGAAGGAAAATCGGCCGAATGCATGCGGAACATTGCAAAAACATGCACGTCATATGAAGAGTTTCTTGACGCATTTTTAAACAAATACTGGTCCAAGGAGACACAGGACAGGATCAAACAGGAAATAATGATGAGCAGAGATCAGGAGAGTTCAACGTTCCATAGTCCGGTGAAGTATTTCGAAAACTTGACCAAAAAAATCAGTATTTGGACGATCTATGCACACTGACTGAGATCATAAGATTGTGTTACATGAAGTTGCCAATTTCCTTCCAGCAAACGATCGTCGGCCGATGTGGAAGTGATGCAGAAGGATTCAAGGGTATCCTAAGAGAGTTGGAGTTCGTTTTCAACTAGCAGCAGGCGCGAGAAAAACGTTGGCAGAGAGATGTGCAAAGTGAAAGAAGGGAGAACAACGGAGGGAATAATAGAGGTAATAATTGGCAAAACAATGTAAATCAGCCGCCTCACCCAAACATGGACCATAGATATCGTAGTGGGAACAATGTACAGTGGAAGAACTGTGGCAGAGAATACATGCAACAAAATGAACGAAGATGGGAGCCACAAAATAATGGCGCATCATGGGGCGACAATAGAGAAATTGGTCAACGATCTGACCAAGGATGGGGTGGAATGAATAACAACAGGAATCGGGAACAATCAATTGAAATTATGCCACCTAACACTGGGAGAGTACGCGAAAATGACATAGAGAATGAACAGTGACTAGGCCAGACGACGGGCACTAGTGAAAATGCGTCCATAAACCACCTCGGAGGTAATAAGATAAATATTATAGAATATGAGTACATGAGGGAGGTATTACTTGAAGAAAAGGAAACGTTACCTAAATAGGAAATCTATCCGGTGGTAAAGTACAGACTGGAGGAATTATGGATACTACTGTAATAGATAGTGGAAGAAACTCTCAGCTATTTCAGATAGGCTGTTCGCTAAATGTGAGGATTCAGTGAATCTACTCATGCTCACAATACAAAAAACGAAGGTATGAGGTGCGTTAGTTGGAAAAGGTATGGAAAAGAACACTAAGGAGGTATAAAATAAAGCCCATATTTATTAGTAGAGTTCATCCGAGTTCTAATCCCGTAGGGAGAATGATGAAAGATTTGGGTAACTTATGTAGACTACACTGTGGAAAGAATCATGCTAGCTGGGATGTATTTCTTAAAGATTTTCAGATTGTAATAAACCAGCTCCCACACATTACTACACTAATGCCACCTGTGATGTCTCTGAAGTATAGGGACTCTCCAGATAAAATTCGAGGACTGATCGATTTTTCCAAAAAAGACGCGCTGACAACATAAAGTCATAGTGGAGGAGTCTTTCGCAGTATTCAGGTCGCTGGAGAGAAGAGCAAGGTGCGCGTGGACCAAAAGGCGCACGTAAGGGAATTTGTAGCTGGACAAAAAGTCTTAGTTAACTCTTATAGGTTGTCCAATAAACAGATGAAGCTATGTCAAAGTTCTACAAGAGATGTAGCGGCCCTGTACGTATAAGAAGACAAGCGCACGCAAATGCGGTTGAAATTGAGGCTGTGACATAAGGAAAATCTTGGGGACGCTATCATGTGAGCCATCTCAAGCCATTTATAGAATAAGTACTAAGAATTGAAGGAGCTTTTATGGTGAAAATAAAGTATATTGTGTATAGTTAGCAATTGAGTTAAGTTATTGCTCTGAAGGGATATGTAGATCTATCAATATTTTCTGTACTATTATCATGTTAAAAGAGGTGCTGCAGTACATAAAACGGAAGGATGTCGAGAGGGAGATAAAATTAATGTATATTTCTTTGTGTAGGCTATAACTATCCGCAGAGCAAGCTGAGCGTACAATATAAAAGGTGTCTGTAGTTTAATATATGCTATTTGTCCATGAAAAAATAAAATAAAAATGAGAAACGTGTGGTACTAAAAAAATAATGTTGTAACTATGTGTGAATAGGTAAGTTTGTTATCCAGTTGATGTGGAACGTATATATATTGGCGGAGAATGTCAGCATTTTCAAAAGACTTTAGAGGTGCTTCATGAAATTGGTGTCTATTTCCCATGTTTAGCAATGAGATCATATATGACTGATATGCTAGTAGTGGTTTGCGGTGACACGCAGGTACGTCGACCAAGTATGATTCGTCTCCATTCAGAGAAACGAGTGTTCACTACATGGCCTGCTCCATGTGGCTACATGAGAGCGCACCATTATTTGTATGTGGAAGTGTTGTATTTATGTCTGTTAAGAGAGCGCACAGAAATATTGTCTAATTGTTATAGCACCATGAAATGGACGTGTAATAAGCGGATATAAAGACATAAAAATTAATAAAGGAAAGTACGAAATGCTATACGTTCAAAGCGCATGGCATCATGGGTAATACATATGGGCATGGCAGTCATGTTGATGAGCACTGATTTTGTATAATACACTAAAACCTTCATGTTTGCAGGCACCTCTAGTAAAATAAAATGTAACTTTATAAACATAAAAGGAAGAGTTAACGACAGATAAAGGTAATAGCAGCAGCTCCATAGAAAGTACAGCGACAGAGAAGGTAATACTGAGTAAAAATATGACAGAAGGTACGTGACACTGTGATGAAAGAAAGTATCAGTAATTTTGTACTGTACTTTTTGTGTAGTTTTTAATTGTCCACAGGAAGCAAACCTGCCGGCCAGAGCGGCCGAGCGGTTCTAGGCGCTACAGTCTGGAACCGCGAGACCGCTATGGTCGCCGGTTCGAATCCTGCCTCGGGCATGGATGTGTGTGATGTCCTTAGTTTAGTTAGGTGACATCAGAAGTTAAGTCCCATAGTGCTCAGAGCCATTTGAACCATTTGAAGCAAGCCCAAGCTCGGAATGAAGAAGAGGCCCGCCTAATCACTCCTTTGTGTATGTTTTGTGCAGGCGTGCACTTTACTATTCACAGATATTCATGATGACATCCATGACGATATCAAGAGCCATGAGATCCGACGACAGTGTAGTACTTTGAACAGGGTTGTAGTTAGACTAGTATAAACATCCTACTGGCCAGTAGTTTAACAAGTGGTTCAACCAGCAGTACTTGCAGTTATTAACATTGGGATCTGGTGATGACCATAATTCTACTGTTATTTGGATAACTAATGAATAAGATGTTTTTATAGGTATTTAATAATTAAATTACATAGGTTGAGGAACGTATTTTTTATAATTAACATCAACTTTGTACATGAAATTTTGGTCAGAATAATAAGAGTAAATGAGCGTCTTGGTTGATAGTACAATTAGAACAATGATATCTGCAAAGACAAATGACTACACTGATGAGTGCATCTTAAAAAAATTGTACTTCACAACAGAAACAGGTCAATGATTCTGTGTTATTTATTCCAAATTATTTGTGTAAATCAGAAACTAATTGCATGTATTAATGGGTACAGGTTTCACAAAAAGCTTTTGCAAGACACACTGGAAGCAACAACGTGATGTTCAGATGGAACAGGTGGCTAACAGCACAGCTGCAGAGAAAAGTAGAAGCAAAGGGACGCCATCGGTAAACCGAAGCCATGTCGTGAACTTGGGCAAACAGCTGGCCTATTCAAATGTGGCTGCCTGAAGACCTCAGGTGTCAGGCGATGACAGAGCAAGGTAGTAAGCAGCCATCCACAGCAACCCTGCTGAGTCGGGTCAAGGTGGGTGTTAAAACGGCCACTAATGACTTGTCTCCACAGTTGTATTACAGGATGGAGATGAGATAAGCAAATTGTACACATGATACAGACAGTTAATCCTACAGCACAAATGCTAACAGCTGTACAGAACTGTGAACTCTATTTGCTTTTCCTTCTGCTTTTCTCTGTCAGACAGAGACTGATAAACATCATAATCTGTAGCATCTGGCACTGGATTCTGAGGAACCTGAGTCACACACTATGACTCAAGTTCCATGTATAATGTCACCAAACAGACAACCTACATGTCCACAATCACCGACATCGCTATCCAAAACACAATATTTATACAAGAGAAAGAAGCGATATGAAGAACAGAAATGTAGGAACACAAAAAAACGTAGTGAAAAAGAAGAAAAATGAAGAACTGAAGACTAGATACCATTACACTTCTCCTAGTCGATGCAGAACAATTTTAGCTGACCTATAAAGATCCCACCTTGCTGTACCTCCCTCATGCTGTGTGCAAGTTCGACAACAACTTGGCTGTTTCAATACATACACCCACATACCATGCTGTATATTCTGAGGATCCTTCCACATCATCAACTCTGCAACAAACTTGTAACCTGATGGGATCAACAATGGGCTGAGGGACCAAAGACTGACTTTCAAAGCCCAGTTGTTCAATTTTCGCTTCCTAAACCTCACAAAAACTGTAGCTTCCACCCCAGCATACAAATGAAGATGAAAACGTGTCGTGAATTCCGAATCTGTGTATGACTCTTGATAAAAAAAAGGAGTATAATTTGATGAATACTGAACAGTTACGCCCACAAACTAACAGTTTCTGATATATTTATCATTTTTGTTAACATCATGTACTAATTTTACAGGGTAGTCTTAAGAAAATATTTGTTTGTTATTCATGTAAGAATATTGTTTGTCATTTTCTTTGATAATGATGCTACGTTATTCAACGTTTTTAAGTATTTGTTTATGTAAAATTATTGTTTGTCGTTTTCTTAGATAATGATGCTATGGGTTTTAAGGTTTTAATATATTCCATTGGTATCCACTGTGAATGAGAACATTAGTTAAAATTGGTGGCCACTACGAACTCTTATTAAATATTAGCTGTCACAACAAATGTAAATGTGTCTGTCAAAGAACGCTTTAGAGCAATAGATTTTTCAAATGTTTAAAGAGTATAAACGTTAGGGAAACACTAGAATTCGACCATCAGTTTGTGAAATTTTCTTTTTATTTTTTATTTTTTTATTTAATGCAAGCCAAGAGCATAAATATGACCAAGTAAAATTACGCAGGATGTTTCACTGAATTTTATATAATTGTAAACACATTAAAAAAAGTCTTGCATCACCCTAGTTCCCAGAACTCCTGAAGATAGACGTTGACTATAGATATTGTATCAGGGACACAGTCACTCTGACTGTTCAGAGATGTCACTAAGCCTGCCCAAAGATGTAAACAACCATCTGTGAGCAGTGCCTATTAGATGGAGGGGCTCTGACAGCCAATCAGTACGAGTCATTCCACCAGGAAGGAGGGCGTGTTGTCTGTAGTGCAACCATGCCTAGTCGGCCACTAACGCGGTTCGATCGCATCCGCATTGTTACTTTGTGCCAGGAAGGGCTGTCTACAAGGGAAGTGTCCAGGCGTCTGGGAGTGAACCAAAGTGATGTTGTTCAGGCCTGGAGGAGATACAGAGAGACAGGAACTGTCGAAACATGCCTCGCTCAGGCCACCAAGGGCTACTATTGCAGTGGATGACCGCTACCTACGGGTTATGGCTCGGCGGAACACAGACAACAACGGCACCGTGTTGAATAACGCTTTTCGTGCAGCCACAGGACGTCGTGTTATGACTCAAACTGTGCCCAATGGGCTGTATGATGCGCAACTTCACTCCCAACGTCCATGGGGAGGTCCATCTATGGAACCATGACGCCATGCAGCGTGGTACAAATGGGCCCAGCAACATGCCGAATGGACTGCTCAGGACTGACATCACGTTCTCTTCACCGATGAGTGTCGCATATGCCTTCGACCAGACAATCGTCGGAGACGTGTTTGCTGGCTGAACGCCTTAGACACACTGTACAGCGGGTGAAGCAAGGTGGGGGTTCCCTGCTGTTTTGGGGTGGTATTATGTGGGAACGACATATGCCACTGGTGGTCATGAAAAGCGCCGTAATCTCTCTACGAGACGTGAATGACATCCTCCGACTGATAGCGCAACCATATCTGCAGCATCATTCGTCTTCATGGACTGCAATTCGCGACCCCATCCTTCAGGATAACGACATTGCTCGACTAGAGTGGCCAGCATGTTTTCCAGACATGAACCCTATCGAACACGCCTGGGATAGATTGAAAAGGGCTGTACATGGACTACGTGGCCCATCAGCCCCTCTGAGGGTTCTACACCGAATAGTCGTTGAGCAGTGGGACAATCTGGACCAACAGTGCCTTGATGAACTCGTGGATAGTATGCCACAAAGTATGCTTGCATCAAAGCAAGGGGACGTGCTACTGGGTATTAGAGGTACTGGCGTGTTCAACAATACAGACTACCATGTCTAAAGGTCTCGTTGTATGGTGGTACTACATACAACGTGTGGTTTTCATGGGCAATAAAAAGGGCAGAAATGATGTTTTTGTTGCTCTCTATTCCAATTTTCTGTACAGGTTCCGGAACTCTGGGAACCGAGGTGATGCAAAACTTTTTTTGATGTGTGTATAACGACCAACAGATAGCCTCTAGAATAACTGACGTAGTTCCTTGTATTGCACATTAAAGGCTAAATGAAGCACATGTAATTTATTGGACGACCACTTTGAAAAGATTAGAAATACTTTAATATTTATTGCCTTAACCAGTGTCTTTGATGAATGACAGAGAGCATGGGCCTCAAGTATTTTTAAAAGAGCATAAAAATTTGTTATGTTAGTTAAATCTCTTTTTCGATAACGTGCACTATCTTTTGTATTATTGTATATTCCAGTTGTCATGTCACGCAGCAATCATCCAAACATAAGGAACAGACAGATTAAATAATAAACATGTAGTAAATAAATTTATAGCAGTAAGCCCATGAATGAACATAGAATGACATTAAAAGAACATATCATGATGCAATAGTTCCTCTTCCCTCATATTCTTATTAGTTCGGCTGTACGGACAATTGATGGTTACAATATTTTGAATTGGGTGAGATAATACTATAAGAATTACCCCATCCTACACAAAATAACTCTTTGGGGGGGGGGGGGGGGGGTATTGTAAGGTGGCTATAATTTCACACCTTACAATGACTCATCTACATACTTTTCTGTGATTTGCAATTGGGATTAGGTACCATTTGATAGGCTGTACATCGTTTATATATGAATATTTAAATAAGACTGACATTGTCACATACACATTGTAAACAGTTGTTAATGCTTATTTGCATGAAAGGCTATGGATTGTCTTTATTATCAAAACAGCATAATGAATAATTGCTTATACTAGCAGAGGTTGGAACGACAGGCATAAAGAAACGACAGGCATGACTCAGGCCCTGGGTGGAAAAGCCCGAACAGGTGCGTTGGTCCTGCTTAACACAGGAAATACTCCAATGTAGATGGTCAGAGCAACTGAGCCCTGAAGCACAATAGAGTGGCGGGCGGTCAGTTATGTAGTGAGGCCAGAAGAATTACTGGATAATACTTCGGAAACTCTGAAAATCTTGGACGCGACAGACAGGAACGAGGAAGCGTTACCTCAGAAATCACGTAGGCTGCGTTATTTCTGAGCATTTGTACTCTGAGAAGCGTACCATTGTATGAATCCCTAATTAACGGGAATAGGCATTTCCTCGCAAACTATCCGTGCTGGACGATAGAAGACTAAAGTATGGTTGGTCATGGTTCAGAAGAATGTGTACAGAAGGAGAATATTCCGTGGTTTTGAGAATATGATTCGCCTTCTGCAATTACGAGGGAGAGGAGCCAAGCTTTGCTGGGAAGCCAGTGGTGGAGAGAAAGAGGTCTTCTGTTTTGAGTGCCCGCATTTGACGGTCGCTCAGTATCAGTTTTTGTTGGTACAGACGGGCTTGCTGTCTTTGCTCTCAGGAGATTTTGTAGTCAGTAAATAGTTGGGCACTGTACTGTTGGGAACTTATTCGATTCTGGACTTCGCCTCCGGGTAGGGAGTCGTCGTTAAGCACACAGTGTTCAGCGACTGAGAGCACTTCTTCTGTCTACACTCACATTGAGACGTTATGTGAATTCCATCCGTGTGGCTGGGAGTTCGCGTTTCTCGTCTGTAGCACACAGAGACGAGAAGACAGTAATAGATTACACAAGTCAGAGGACCGCCTCATGCCGTCCTAGTGCTTGAATGAGTTTGGTTTTCATATTCTGTGGCTGGAGTTCTTCTGTTGTCGGAGACGTGTACGAGAACTATCACCCCAACGCACCGGTCTCAGTACATACGGTGATACTGCTAATCGCTTCGGCTTATTAGGGCTATAAAGCTAAATATCTGTGATCACGTAACTTTATTTCCACTGGGGTTGCACACCACTGTAGATCATCTTTAAAAGTAGTGTCTCCTAGTACTTGGTGCCTAGATGATGCCAGCCATCTCGCGTTATTTATATTAGATCGCATAGCCATAAAAGGGCAGATTTGGGCAATTGATCAATAATATTAGTTAGGAAATTCATTTGTATCTCTTTATGTCCATTGGACATTGATATGCAAACAATTATGATATATGAAGGGGTTTTAATCTAAAATAAATGTATAAGCAGAAAAAACATTTATATTTTGTAGGTACTAGTTCTCTTAAACGTTCATTTATATTTTGTAATGTATATGTTAAAGAGCAAGAAGAAGGAAGTAATATCACCATTAAGAGATCCTAAGATCTGCTTCAGGGGGTAATTAGACTGGGCCAAATCTTCATTTTCGTGTTCAGTAATTTCCTTTGGGCACATTTATTTTTACACCCACCTGGAGTAGCATCTTAGCATATTTTTTGGCGATGAACCCTATATTTCCTTTAGAGGCTATCAACATTTTATACTTACGGACGAGTACATTTACCTTTTTGTCTTGAAGCAACTGCCCTTGTGAATGGATAATGCAGGTGAGGTTGGCGTTATGAATCAGACATTCCACCAGTTACAAATTTGTCTCAAACGTTGGAAGTCTATAACGTTCTTCGAACTGCATGAGGAGCATCACTGTCATCATCATCCATTTCACATCCACTTGCCTGAAATATATGCAGGCATCTCCCCGCACTGTATTCCTCACCTTTACAAATTCATGTTGCTGCAGCAATGTTTTCTAATGTCTTATGAGCACCTTTCATAAGGACTTGGCCTGGATCTCTTCTTACCTCTTGGAGTGAGTGATGTGACTGAATGCATGTAATATACCAGGGCAGAAGAGTGTTTACAGAAATTATTTGTGCTGTACTTGAATGGTAGCAGTTATTACAAGGATAAGAGAGGCAGTTTTATTCTCTGCCGAAAAACTCACACATCTTTTTGTGCCTCTGTCATGTAGGCGATTACACTGGTCCTCACGACTTCGTTGTTAAAGACTTATTTGGAGGCCACTGTTTCTGTTTCCGTAAGGAACGTCGGTCTACAGACCTCAGAGTTGTGAGAACTGCCCAAGAAAGAGTACGTGGTGAATTGCTGCCTTTCACTCCCATAATGGCCAAACCCGAAATTAGAAGCTTCCCCTGGTATCGAAAATTTTGGGTGAGCTTGAAGTTGGTAACTATCTCGGTGCGCATGTTTACCAACCATGGTTCAACTCCTTCAGACATTTGACAGACATGAAGGATAAATCTTTCTGCGACTGTCAGAAGAATGGACAAGGAGACATTAACCGCCTGGCTGTTTTCCAGCAGTTTCTTCGAAACACAGCGAACAGTTTACCATGAAACTTTGTGAGATAATAGGGGACACTTCCGATAGTTGCTCCCGTTTCAATGTGTCATGAACATCCTCAAATATACAAAGATCTTTTTTATTTCATGCGACACAACAATGTTAGTATACGAAATAGGTGTGCCATGTGGAGCAGTAAAAACAGTCGAATGTGCAGATGTATGCTATCAAATGTATGTTGACTTCTTTCTTGCATTCTATTTTGTCTGCAATTGATACTCCAAGATTGCTTATCTATTGTATCTACAAGGAATTTTTAAAATAATCTTAAACTGTTTACGTTGTGATTTCCGTGTATCCATGATTTCGTATTTGTAAAAAGCTGTTGGTAGGTATTGTTCAATAAACTCAAATCAAATTAAAATAAGAAATGTATTTAAGTTTTTGTTGTAAGTATATTCTAAAACCTGCACTTACTTTCAAAATATTTTCCAATTGAATAGTAAATATCCGGCAGTCGACTCTGTTTTTCACTCATTTTTGATACTCACGGGGCAGTAGATTTACATTTTCTGTCTTGAAACTCCTGTGCTGTTGAATGGATAATGCAGGTAAGGCATAACGAATGAAAAATTCCATCGATTAGCAAATAAATATTACTGTCTTAATGATAACACAACATAAATACGATTCATTTACAGTGAACTGATATTCACAATACAGAGTCTTGTTAAATTGTTATGGACAACTACTCTATCGACTTTACAGAATAGTATGGGAGCTAGACAGCCGTTGTGCCTAGAAGTAGGTCTTAAATTATTGGGCTACAATGGAAAACATAAGACTCTGCTATTCATATCATCATACTTTCGAAATCGGTCAGAACGTGGTTCTCTTTATCGGAAAATGTGGAAAACTGTGTCTCATTCTATTAGCATTTCAGTGTTAAGTTCTCAACAGTAAAACTGAAAATGACTGAAACAGTTGCCTCTACAATGATTCATTGTAGTAGTCTCGCAGACAGGCTGAAACCATTGTTAAAGAATAAATATTAAAGGTTTCATATGTACAAGTTATGAAAAGCTAGATCAAATTTCATTTGGTTTTTCTCAGCTCCAACTTTTCATATGGAGAAGAAGTTAATGAATTTAACAGCCATTTCCAGTTTTCGTTAACACTAGATCAACAAATTTCGGACACACGTACATGTCACAGCACATATAGTATATATACACTTCAGCGCTTCACAGAGTTCATAGGCAAATGAAAGCAAAAATTTTATTTCAACACTGATTATTGCTTCAATATCAGGAAATATCTCAGTAAGCTGTGTTCTCCATTTCACTTTTACCACGCACTCTTCGATTAAAAGGTGTCACTACGTTTGATATCCTGCTTCCTTCTTTCTCTGCTTTTATTGTTACCATTGTCAATTCTAAGTACTGAATCTCTGTAAAATATTGGTTTTCCTGAACAGAAGGTTTAGTTTCGCCTCTCTCAGGTAATTTCGAACCTTCTGAGCTATCTGGGCACATTTCAGGAAAACGTTCAATGCTGAAGTACGTTTCTTTTCTCAAATACTTAATTGCACAAAGGCTATCCTGAAGCACTACCACTGCGGTTACAGTATGGTTTTGATGTCTTACTCTTTCGAATATCAACGAAAAGCCTTCAACTAAATTCGCAGGACTACACTTACGGATCGAAGGATTCTTTTGGAGAACGGATCTGGCCTAAGTAGTACGTTTGATCGGACGTAGCACAACAACGTGGTATTTCAGTCTACATTCAAGACTGTTCATGTAACGTTACGTAACCATCCCAGGTAGGATGTAATTCCATCTTTGCTGCACAATAGGCGTCCATCGAAGCTTTCGGTGATTTCTGGAGTACACGTCAGTTTGGAATGTCGCTGGAAGAAGTCTAGATCCCATAAGCCGGTGCTGATATATCTGTAGTGTAGACTTTTTTGTAAAAGGTTACGAGAAGGTAATGCAGTATCTTGTTTAGATTTTCTATATCTTTGCTATACGAAAGTCTCACCTCACTGTCACAATTACTTACTCTCTTGATTTTAAGTCAAATACAGTTGACATCTCACCCTGAGTTCGTACGGAATGAAATGAAGGGTGGCGGCCAAGTGCTTAAAAGTAAAAAGACAGAGAAAGATATTCATGATGATGCTACAGAGCTGTTAGGCTTCAATTCTCAATCCTACACTCCTTCATAGAAATGCGTCGACATAGATGGGCCATTGACCTGCTGAGATTAACTGCTTCTTGAAATGGCAATCCCACAGCTGTCCCGGGATGTGTGAACGGCATTTAATAAGTTATCGCTGGAAGACTGAAGAATCTCCATCACCAGTACCACAGCGACTCTACCTGCGTTGGCCTTGCTTTGCGTAGCAGGGAGTAAAACATTCATCAATAATCAGTTGAGCGACAGAAAGCATTTGAATATGTGGTTACCCAATTTCATGAACATTGAAACTTATTTGTTTCTTGGGTTTTTTTTTACTTGAGAAAATGACAGGGATGTAAACTGGGTTTCCATTCTAACCGAAATTGAGATGAGGACCTATAACATGAACATGAAAATGTGTATAAAAAGTGACCCACCAATACCTAGGATTATTATGAATACCTCCACTGCACATACGTAACAGGTGGAAGACTTCGACAGTGTAAGTTTGGAGACAAAGACTCATCTTGCTCAGGTCGGAAACTTCTCTTGACGTTTTTCCGTGTTTGCGACACAGAACTTGTTTATTTTTTATCCACTTGATGCAAAACGCTGTTTCTTTTTATTCACCCGGACATGTTTCGAGATCTGTGTCATCTTCTGTGTGTCACAAAAATGTACGAACTTTCTTCATGACTACTTTTCAGTGACATGCAGCCAAAATGACAACAATGGGCGCAAAGATCGATCTATAGAAATGCATTTTCACTTTCAATGTAACCGTCAGGCGAGCGATCAAAACAAACCAAACAAAATGCACATGTTATAATTTTTAGACCTGCAATAGGTAAACAAGTATAAATTTTGTATTATACTTTACAGAAATAATTCTGACCCATAGAAGATAACACATAGGTGTCGAAACCTGCCTCGGCGAATAAAAATAAATATTGTTTTGCGTAAGGCACATTTCAAAAACGAGAAACACTAATAGACAAAGATATTTCCGTGAGAAAAGTAATGAGCCAAACAACACGGCGAGCGATTTGGCAACACTGTGTTATTCTGTTAGAGTAGAGCGATGTGTTCATTCCTTCTAGATGCTCAGTCCGAGTTTCAGCTCCTTACACCCATCACATGAATTCTGAGAGCGCCATTTGAGGAGTTATGTTTTTGTTGTGTGTTATGAAAATGGAAGAGTGGAACTTGGAGCAAAGTCATGCCATCAAGTTTTGTACTAAACTTCTAGAACTCGCTAATGTGACTTTTGAAAGGTCTATGGGGAACATCAAGAGCACAAGTTTTTCGTTGGGACAAATCGTTTTTGGAAAACCGAGAACACGGAGAAGATAAACCTTGCTCAGGAAGACTTCCAACTTCAAAAACCACTGGGTGCCGAACCGCACAATAACCCTGGGTTCGGTGTGGCACGGCGGTGGGGTCGGTGGACTGCTGTGGCCTGTTTTGAGGATGTGAACTACTGAGGGCTACAGTGGGACAAAGCCTCTCTGTCGTTTCTAGGTCCCTGGCTTGACTGCTGTACTTAAATCAAATAAATTTGAAAAAATCTTTCACCATATGACAAATTTTCACCGAAATTTTTCACTTGCGAAAGATTTGTGCCAAAATGGTGGCAAAAAAACCTAACAGCTGGGCAGAAAGACAATCAAAGAAACGTATGCGCTGATCATCTTGAGACAATTGCCAATGACCACGAATGCATCAGTCGTATGATCACAGGTGATGAACTGTGAATTTTTGAGTATGATCCTGAGATAAAGTAGCAAAGTGGGGAGTGGTACACTGAGATATCTCCTCGACTGAAAAAAGTTCAAATGAGCAAATCAAAGATCAAAACAATGCCAGTTACCTTTCTTGACCAATTAGCATAAGAATATGTTCCTCCAGGACAAACTGTCAACTAAGTGTTTCATAAATATGTCCTTGAAAGGCTCAGGAAAATGGTGAATCGAGTGAGGTTGGACATTGCAGGAAAGTAGATACGCCATCACGAAAACCCCTCATGACGCATGGTCATTTTCAACACGGAATTTATGACCTCAAAAAGAATTTTTGTTGTTCCACTGTCCCCCTATTCACCTGATCTCAGTCCCTGTGACTTCTTTTCTTTTCCCGAAACTGAAAAATGTCTTAAAAGGACAAAATTTTGTGACTCTGTAGGACGTTCAAAAGAATGTGACCGACATGTTGAAGGCACTACCAGTTAAAGCCTTTCACCGCTGTACCCAAGACTGGAAACAACATTTCTGCTGGTGACTAGCTGCTGAAGGGAGCTGCTTTGAAGGGCACAATTCTCTTGTTTGGAAAAAAATAAAAACTTTGGTAGATAAAGAATCTGCCTCTTTACTTTTCTCATACACCTCGTATTAACGGAAACGAAGTGTAAATCCTTAGGATTATTCTGATTTCGCTGGTTGCAGAGTGGATGCTGAAGATGGTTCAAGCAGAGGGGTCGAAACGTCCAGTACTCTAGAACTTTGAATCCATCGGAAGAGGACTCAGACGGCCCAACAGTATCGACCGACCGACGTGTCATCCCTAGATCACAGGCGCCGCTGCATACTCATATGAGGGTATGTGGTCAGCACACCACTATTCCATCTGTTGTCAGATCTGCGACTTCTAAGTCAACAGCTCTTCAATTGGCCTCACAAGGTCTGAGTGCATCCTGCTTGTCAACGGTGCTCGGAAGACCCGTGCTGTGCTAGCCATGCCCAATAGTGCCCAACTTCGGTGACCAGTAAGCTATGTCTACAGCTAAAGATTTATCAGCACCGTCTCGTAAGCTAAAACCAGACCATCGTTTCATGACATAACTCCAGTTTTCAGGAAAAGCATAGCTCAGATTTTTCGATTTCAAAAGATGCATACGATGTTAGAGGTCCGATTAGATGTTAGTCTGGAAGCTACAGCGATAGCTGATGTCTGTCAAACAGAACAGGTGTCGATGTGCGCTGGTGGAGAGGCCAGCGCGTCGCTAGCCGGTGATGAGGTGGCTGAAGCAGCCCGTGGGCGGCGTCCTGCTGCCGATGAGGACGCCGCCGCTCAGCGAGACGGGCGCCGGCCTGCACAGCGTCCCGGCGTCGCGTGGGGGCGGCGTCGGCGCCGGTGGCGTGTGCCGCTGGTGTCGGTCGTCGGGTCGCGACAGCAGCGACTCGATACTGAACGGGTTGGGCCTGCGCTGCTTGGCCGCGTCGCTGGACGCGGGCGGTGACGGCGACTTGGGGACGTCCAGCGGCTGCTGGTGGTGGTGGTGGAACTGCTGTTGCTGGAACGGCTGGAAGGAGCCGTAGTCTTCCGGCCGGGTGGCGTGGGAGTTAGGGGAGTCGAACTGCGGCTGGTCTGCGTGGGCGGCCGCCTCGTCCTCGGAGGGGTCGCCCACCACGTCGATCTCGACGTCGCGGGCCGTCGCCGTGGAGGCGTTTGTGCTGCTGCAGCAGCTGGACGAGTCGTGCGCCGACAGCAGCTGGTGGCGCGAGACAGCCGCCGCTGCCGCCGCCGCCGCGGCCGCCGCCGCCCCCGCCACCTTGCGGCAGCCTCCGCCCCCCGCCTGCTGCTGCTGCTGCTGGGCCTCCCACTCTCGGCGCAGCGTGTCCAGGTCGACGGCGACGCCCTTGGCGGCCAGCTTGCGCTGCTGGCGCTCCAGCGACTTGAGCAGCTTCTTCTCGCGCCGCTCGCGCTCCTTGCGCCGCAGCTCCTCCTCCGGGATGGGCTCCCCGCTGCACGTCTGCGGGTGCGCGTTGTGCGCCGGCCGGCCCGGGCCCTTCTTCGTGTGCTCCTTCTTGCGCCACTTGGCGCGCCGGTTCTGGAACCACACCTGCAACACGGAAACCGACAAGGTGTTACAAACTGAGTGGCCAAAACTCACTGTGAATCTGATAAGATATAAACTCAAGCAATGAATTACAATTTGTGCCACGGCTGGGACCTGAACCCGGGTCTCCTGCTTACTAGGCGGTTGCGCAATGTGGCTACCACACCTACTAGGAGTACCTAAGTCCAGTACCCTCCCTAACACGAACCAGCGTATTTCATCGCACATACGACTCCTGACAGCATCGTCGGCTTAAGTGGACGAGCGGTTCTAGGCGCTACAGTCTAGGACCGCGCGACCGCTGCGGTCGCAGGTTCGAATCCTGCCTCGGGGGGGGGGGAGACTGATGACCTCAGAAGTTAAGTTCCATAGTACTCAGAGCCATTTGAACCATTTTTGAATGGATCGACGATGAACTTGAAAAGGTGTCGTGGAACGTCCGCCCTGAACAAATGCAACAAACAGTAATGAACAGAATGACATTTTTTTAAAATTGTATAGCGACCGCTCGCGATAAGCTGTATATCCGGTTTCGAGTCCCTCTCCGGCACGAATTTTGACTGTCGTTATTCCATTATACATCCGATGGTTGTCCGCATTCGCAACTGTGAATGCGTTTCATGATTTCTGTGTGTTCTACCATCCAACCGACGTAACTACCGTGCTGATTACAGTGCCACCTGACACGAATGGAAAGAATTATTTCGACGAAACGTATCTGTTCCCTTTTTGCGTAGTATCAGAGACTGCAATGAAAAAGGGCGTTATCGATTTGAAAATAAAACCTGACCTCCATGCGTGGTGAGGGGATTAGGTGTGGCCAGTTTCAGCAATGGCAGCAGCAGCAGAGGCACAAATCCCCTTTGAAAACATCAACTTTCCATTCCCTCAGCTTTTTTTATTACAGAGGGCAGGTCACGCTGAGCTACCGAGCTGATAGCATTTGGCCTCCCTACCACGACTCACAAGACTCTAACTTCCATGCATGCGTATCCGAAGGAGCATTGAATCGTAATTCCAAGTAACACAGGTACTGCAGAATGCTTTTATCCACCGACACCGGGCAAGCGACTTTCAAGTAAAATGTCTCTTCCTTGCATGGGAATATACATAATGGATGTACGACTACAGGTTCTAGGCAAGTAGTTGACGACATATGGAAGTTTGGGTTTGGCTGTGAGTCGTGCACGGATAGCCAAATAGCAAAGCGACCGCTTGCCATAAGCGGGAAACCGAGTCCTGATACGGCGTGAATTTTCCTTGTCGTCATTCCATTGTATAGTTCATGGTTGTCCATATTTGGAACTGTGAATGCATCTCACGTATTTGATAATGGCTGTAGTCACCTCAGTTCAAATGGTTCAAATGGCTCTGAGCTCTATGGGACTCAACTGCTGAGGTCATTAGTCCGCTAGAACTTAGAACTAGTTAAACCTAACTAACCTAAGGACATCACAAACATCCATGCCCGAGGCAGGATTCGAACCTGCGACCGTAGCGGTCATGCGGTTCCAGACTGCAGCGCCTTTAACCGCACGGCCACTTCCGGTCACCTCAGTGCCTGTTCTTTCAGACACATATGCATGTCCGAAGGGACGTTTGCATCGTAATTCGGAATAACACAGGCACTGCAATGTCGCACACCGAAATCAGTCTCCCTGATGTTGAGCGTCGAGGGATTCACCAAAATCAAGCGTCTTGATGGTGCAGGGACTCAGCGAAATGAATCCTTACGGGAAGAGATACCACGCTGCGTTAAAGTTAAATTATTTTCCAGACCTTTAAAAGTCTAAATGTAAAACTTCTACTGTGTAATCAAAATTGCATAACTGAATTAAAATTTTAATATCACTGTTTTTCCAAAATTTTATTCTACAGAAAAAACTGATTGTACAAAATGTTATATATTCTACAACATTCACATCTCCGTCTTCAATACGGAAATTTGTAAGAAATTGGCAGTCGAGTAATGTGACTATGTAGGGGATGTAAAAAAAAAGTATTACAGATAAAACAGCATAACAACAAAATTGATCAGAGGATAAAATGAAGCAGGACATACGACGTAATGAAAACCATCACCAAATTACATTCCTGCTATATGGTGCGAGACATGCCTCAAATGTCCTGGACACATCACTAGATAATTTTACTATTCGTAGCGATTAGCTTACACTTGACGCTAGCATTCAGTTGATGGCTACAATACCGCTTTCCATTACTTTCAGATCTGTAATGTGACTTCACTCACGATTATGCTTAGCATTCATTGTTAAGAGAAGTAGATACCTTTGATCCACTTGGTACAGGATCAGTTATTCATTAACCCATCCGAACAATAGGTACATTGACTACTTCACAGTCTCGTTTATTTAAATGATTTCAAGACATTCTAGTTGTCTAGAAACCTTCTTTGCTTAATTCTTTATTATGTGGTGGCCGAATATGCCACGTGGTCCATGAATGGACAACTGTACTTTTTTTATTATCAACGAGTATGGCTTGCATCAAAAAAGTCATTTACTGAACAACAGCATCTATGATTTACATACATTCCACTGCCATTGATAGTTCCTTGTATGCATTCTGCAGTCTGTACTTAACATCAAGCATTGATTAACTCTCATCCACCCTCTGCCTCTAGCAGCGATGTATCAGTGTGAGCCCAAACTTCGTTCGGTGCATACTTTTTCAGAACTGCAGTCAGCGAAAGCCTTTTTGTATTTCTTTCCATTGACAGGTTCCAAGGTAAATGACAGCGTGGAAATTCCAAGAATGCTTTCTGCTGTCATGTTATTTTTGACATTGTTACTCTGAATCTTTATATTTCAGATTTTAAGTACTAATGTGTTAGGTTGTCAGATGGAGACAAATCTGTTCTTTGCACCTGATTCACAATCATAGGAAATTAGCTATATATCTTTGAATCGCATTATGTATCTGCTACAAATAACTGCGATCATAAAATTCACTCAAATATTCATTTATGCTGTTAATTCTTTCTGTCGTGTAAAGCAAGAACTGTCAGTTCTGGAATATTCTTTTCAAAATATTCCTCGGAACTACGCTTTGTATGCAACAGCGCACTTGTTTAGGATATTTTTCTGAAAGCTGCCTTTCAAGTAGGGCATACTCAAAACAATACGAAGCAGCATAGTTGGCTTACACAGTGTAACTGAATCTTTGCAAGTTGCCATTTGTAAGACAAAAAAATGGCTCTGGGCACTATGGGACTTAACATCTATGGTCATCAGTCCCCTAGAACTTAGAACTACTTAAACCTAACTAACCTAAGGACATCACACACATCCATGCCCCTAGGCAGGATTCGAACCTGCTACCGTAGCAGTCGCGCGGTTCCGGACTGAGCGCCTAGAACAGCTAGACCACCGCGGCCGGCATTTGAAAGACAACTGTAATAATGTTTAGAGTCAATCACTGGAGGGTTAAGATCAGTTAGTATGCATCTGACTTTGCTTGAGCCTTCATGATTACCTTTCCTAAAGAAGAACGATTTTATTCATCCAGCTCCCTCACTTTATATTATTCTTACTGTCTCAAGTGTAAACACAGACTTTACTGGTATCTAGTGGAGAGTGAAGGAGGTACATGCAGAAGAGGGTCTTCCCCGTGGAATAATTTGAGGAGGGGCAGGGATTTGGAAGGCGGAGGAAGCCAGGGGCCTGAGCGCTAGGCCCGTGGCTCGTGGTGGCTGCCGGATGCTGAATTATTCATGCGTCGCCGCGCACACTCCATCACGCAAGATGGCGACGCGCGACGCACAGCTTAACGATGCTAGCGGCTTTTTCACTCAATCCGCCATCCCAAGTTCAGCCCAGCACTAGGATCGCTCTGGTTACACCCAGCCCTCCTACTGCTACACATTATCAACGTACATCTTTCACGTCTCTCTCTCTCTCTCTCTCTCTCTCTCTGTGTGTGTGTGTGTGTGTGTGTGTGTGTGTGTGTGTGTGTGGTGAAGGAAACTGTCCTACAAGTGTGCCGAAAATTTCCATTTCACTCTATTTCTGAGGAAACTCTGTGGAGATTCTACGTTGCTAAAGTTTCCTCTTTTGTAACTCTCACAAGGAACCCCTTGAGTGCAAGATCGCAAATTCAATTTTTAGTAAGGCTCATTCGAAAGTACTGTATTAACAGTTGTGACAGGAAAAATATTAACTAGTAATGACTCACCATGTGCGTCAGGAGGGCGGCAGGAAATGGGTGTCCGGGAGGTGTAGAGATTAACTTTCTCAGGGAAAAATGTACAACACTTTACAAAATGGACATAGTCGACATTGAAGAAAAGTGCAAAACAAAACAAACCACTAACTTCCACCATAAACACCGAAAGAAAAAGGCCGCACCAAGTGATCACAAGCGTTCGCAACATCAAGAACGAAGGCGGACTCTTCGGGACTTACAAATCATGCAGGACAATCAGCTAGGTATCCACTCCCGAAGAATGCGTATAGAGTCATATTGGTGTAAATGGGTGATAAAAACTGATGGAATGTGTGGCATGTAAGCGAATGCGAAATAGTCTGTCGTGAAACTTATCGTGAAACTGTCTATCCTTTAAGGTGTAGCTGCAGTTAGTGCAATAATATGTTTTAAAGACACGAAAAAAAACGAACATCCAGAGGTTGAACTAGTTCAGTGGTTCCAGGTGATATGAACTACAATGTCACAAACCTTTCAGGAGGGGTAGTTTGCTATAAAGGACTATGATTGTTATACGCAGAATAGGACTCAAGCAAAACCCAAAGGCAGTGTTCATACAATACTTGTAATTCTCTCACACCTATTTTCCCACTTTTGCTTCCTGTCACGTAAATGTTTCCTACTGCCCTTGCAAGATCACACGCACGAGAAAAAATCGAAGGGGACAAAGCACCTCCAACTTCTGACAGCACAATAAATAACATTCCAGACAGTTTACTATTCAGATTAACAGGCGCGTAACTGTATACGAATGTGTAAGGGGTCGATGTTAGCTGATCTTGATACAACTCTCTTGGTACCTGTAATTTCGAGGGTTCCTTTCATATGCATTTTCTCTTCAAATCCCGTCTGTCGGAGTTGAAAAGAAATTTCTTGTTGAGCGATGAGATAACTTTTTTTTATCTCCTCCACAAATTTTCAGGTGGTTTCACTAGTTTGCTGTACATCGTCAAGTTGACCCTTTGTTTTAAATTTCGTTGTGTTACGTCTTCCAGTTCTGTTGCGAAGTTTGAAGTTATGCAACAATCACTGTAACCAATGTCGCGCGCAATTTTGATATGCTTAACATAGTAGGTCACTCTCATGCATATCCCGTAAGTTGTATCGAGCATCCTTGAAACGCACAAAAACTAGTTTTTGTAAGAAGTGAGGCTATCCTCCCTTCAATATCCGTAGTTTTCCTTGTGCGCTACACGGTCATATTGTTGTTGACGTATTCGAAATCTGTTCATAACACTTTTTTTTATTATGCTGCGGATATTCTTCCACGAACGTAATAATGTTTACTACCCGTTCCTTGAACAACGATAGTTCTTTACTGCGTTTCACTGGAGACGCGATTTGTGGCTCCCTGTCCGACAAGGATGAACCACATGGCTCGACACCATTGTCAAGCACTTATCGTCATAATTGTACTCTTCATGTACTATGTCCACAGAGCCGAGCGTATACGGCAGCACACATTCCACTGACTCATCTTGCAGAAACGCTAATATTTCACCTGCCACTTCTTTCTCACTGTGAGATATTCCTTGGGTACCTTTCCGACGAAACGTCAACGTCAGCAACTATTGTCGGAGATATAACACAATGTTTGCTTTGTTTATCGTTGCCGTTGCTCTACTTTGTATCAACACCACTAGCACTGTAGCAATGTTGTGAGTTACTCGTCGACTACGTAGTTCAACTACGCTCCACAGCCTCATGCTGTGTTCATCAATGGATACCTCCAGTTCCGCCCCCTGTTACCTTTAACAGCCAATACTGTGGTTCCATTGTAGTCGATATGTGGGGCATCGAATGTCATAAACATCGTAGGGTCTTTTGTCGTATCTCACCCAAGAAGTTCCTTGTCAGTCTTTTACCTGATTTGATGCAGTTCACCTTTTTACTATCCTACGGTGATATTCTCGCCTCTGCGCGATTTCGATATCCTACATTCTCTAGAAGGGTGTTCCAGACGCGATGGTAAACATTTTATGAGGTGGCAGTAGTAGAATAATTCGAATAAAACATCCCATATAAAGTCTGTTCAATTTTTCTTCGTTACAGAAATGTTTTCATTTGGCGTGGCTTTATTTTTCGATTGTCCTCTTTGATTGAAGTTCAGGTTGTGAAGTTGTGCTTGAGTTTACATATAACAAAACTAACCTTAGGCCTTTATTATACACCATTGAAATCGTATTATGTGTTATTTAAGTAAAAATCTTGCACCCGAAGGAAACTGCACGACATCGACGAATGGCCTTCGCGGAGTGCGAGGGCGGTTGGTGGGAGGCCTGAACGCCACGTTTTTCAACCTACAACCAAATTTTAAAAACGGCTTTGAAATTGATACACTGTCTAGCGTAGTCCGTCGTGGTATTTAAAAGAAATGCTTTTTTAACAAAATAGAAGTCAATTTTTCGACCGAAAATTCGTTATAAAAACATGCACCAAAACCCACAATTAATGCGTATCGCCGAAATCGTATGTACTATATTAGAAAAAACTGCGACTCGCCAGATACAAAAATGTTTAATGTAATTTTATGTGTATTTCATGAGTTATAGTTTCCTCCGGCATCTGTCCTTATTGAAGTTGAGCAAACCTTTAATCGGCAATGCTAGCACCTTGCAGTTGGCCTTATTTTCGGCGATTTCGAATCACTGTCATTTCGATATTCCAAGTTATGTCGATTATTGGCTTCCGCTAACCAGTTGAAAGGTTTTTTGAACGATTGGCATTACTTTTGGAAACTTTGCTGTGCATAAAATATGTATGTTTCTCATTTTCAAGCACTCACGTTTTACTTCGTATAAAAAAAAAGAAAAAAAAGAAAGAAAAACAAGCGTAGTGACAATTTAAGCAGAAGCGAGACAAGCAAGTATTTTCAGACTGTTTACCGTTCACGAACCATGTGACGTAGAGAGCTCTTGTTGAGAAAAGAGCCGGCCGAAGTGGCCGTGCGGATAAAGGCGCTGCAGTCTGGAACCGCAAGACCGCTACGGTCGCAGGTTCGAATCCTGGCTCGGGCATGGATGTGTGTGATGTCCTTAGGTTAGTTAGGTTTCAGTAGTTCTAAGTTCTAGGGGACTGATGACCTCAGAAGTTAAGTCCCATAGTGCTCAGAGCCATTTGAACCATTTTTGACATAATTTCTCATTTATGACACACTGTACATGAATGAAAAAAATCTCCCTAAAAACAATTTATACCTTGATCTACAATCTTAAGCAGTCCGCACGTATTTGAAAATCCACATTATGCCGATTTGAGGTTTTTTTTTAAGGAAACGCTGCTTCTGCTGCTTGCAGAAAATACGACAGACGGTCTCCTAACTTCACAGTAGCAGATGCAAGAGTGTTTATTCGTGATTTTAATAATCTGCGTGAGACTGGCGCAGTCATCAGCTGTCAAATACCATCTGAACGTCCAACTGAACAGAAAGTGAATGAAGTAGAAGACAGAATTCAGTTAGCAGAACGTAGTCACAGAACGTAGTCATTCGAGATGCACGCGCAGAATTTCTACGCGTACCACATACAAGAATATGGCAGGAATTACGTATGCACAGCATCTGTTTCGATCATTTGCAGCAGATTCAACACTAACGAGGAAGAATTGAAAGAAGACAAATTGTGGCATTCGTTAATTGCAAATCGTCAAGTAATCCCAGTAATACTGCTTACTAAATAAGCCACTGCACTCGTCAATGTATTAACAACACGTGACATGTATTCTAAGTTGCAAATATGGACAAGCATTAGCTGTATAATGGAATGACGACGATGAAATTTTGTGTCAGAGTGGGATTCGAACCTAGATTTAACGCTTGTACTGAGGCATCGCCTTACCTTTTTTTCCTGTCGTCTGCCTTTTCAACTGTCCCGAAATAGTAGATTTGGGTTGAGAGGTCAAGCAAACGAGTTTTACATTGATAATTTAGTGGAAACAAAACAGAACACCTACAGTTTTCTGCCATGAGGACCGCTATTCACTCTCTGAGAAAACAGATATCCCTGTTTGATTCTTCAACGTACCAGGAAACCTCTTCAGATGACGTATTAAATAACAATAAAATACTGTGGAGACGCCGGGGTTTGAACCAGTGAACTCTGACATGCCACTTTTTTCAGAGACCCCGCTATTGACTGACAGCTACACTGTCCACTTTTTTTTTCGGGAGGAAAGAACGGACAAGTCAGCTTCAGGCTGGGTGGAGACGAGGTGGATAGGGGTCAAATCCCGAGGTCTAGCGGTAATCTCTCTCGCCCCTCCTCCTTCCTCCATCCCCCCCTCCCAGCCCCCCTCCCAGGCATGTCACTGTGCTAGTCCCTCACTTGGTATTGACAGGTTATTCATAATTTTTTAATTTTTTTAGACCCTTACAACTTGCTACGCAAAAGAAATGAAACAGACTAGGAGTCCATACTACATGGCTATCGCTATGTAAAAAATAAAAAATAAAAATAAAAAATCCATTTCCTGTCGGTGACTACAACTATTTGTTATTTATTTTCTTTTTATTAACTAAAAAGAGAAGGCCGGCCGAAGTGGCCGTGCGGTTAAAGGCGCTGCAGTCTGGAACCGCAAGACCGCTACGGTCGCAGGTTCGAATCCTGCCTCGGGCATGGATGTTTGTGATGTCCTTAGGTTAGTTAGGTTTAACTAGTTCTAAGTTCTAGGGGACTAATGACCTCAGCAGTTGAGTCCCATAGTGCTCAGAGCCATTTTGAACTAAAAAGAGAAACAAGAGAAACAGGACTATTAGGCTACCTGAGCACCACTCACGGCCAGACCCAAACTTCCGTATGTCGTCAAGTATGTGTTTACAGACTGTACTCGTATATCCATTATGTATATTCAAGTACAGGTGAGAAATTTTACTTGAAAGTCGCGTGCCAGGTGTCCGCGGATAAATACGATATTGCACTGCCTGTGTTATTCCGAAAGACGATGCGATGTTCCTTTGGACACGTATACATGCCCGAAGGAACGTTGCATCGTCATTCGGAATAAAACAGGCACTGCACAGCGTATGAATCAATAACACTCGTAACTCACATCGGAGTCCAATGAAATCATACAGGTTTTTGTGGAGATGCATTTCCAGCAACGCTTATCTATAGCCGCACGAAGAAGTCGCATGGTCTCGGGCGTCTTGTCACAGTCCACGCGGCTCCCTCCACCGGAGGTTCGAGTCCCCCCTCGGGCATGGGAGTGCGTGTTGTCCTTAGCGTAAGTTAAAGTGCGGAAGCCTAGGGAGCGATGATCTCAGCAGTTTGGTCCCATAAGACCTTACCACAAGTTTCAAAAAAAAATTTGCTTATCTATAAACGGTGTGATAGAAAATACTCTTATCTACAGGGTGTTTCAAAAATGACCGGTATATTTGAAACGGCAATAAAACCTCAACGAGCAGCGATAGAAATACACCGTTTGTTGCAATATGCTTGGGACAACAGTACATTTTCAGGCGGACAAATTTTCGAAATTACAGTAGTTACAATTTTCAACAACAGATGGCACTGCAAGTGATGTGAAAGATATAGAAAACAACGCAGTCTGTGGGTGCGCCATTCTGTACGTCGTCTTTCTGCTGTGAGCGTGTGCTGTTCACAACGTGCAAGTGTGCTGTAGACAACATGGTTTATTCCTTAGAACAGAGGATTTTTCTGGTGTTGGAATTCCACTGCCTAGAACATAGTGTTGTTGCAACAAGACGAAGTTTTCAACGGAGGTTTAATGTAACCAAAGGACCGAAAAACGATACAATAAAGGATCTGTTTGAAAAATTTCAACAGACTGGGAACGTGACGGATGAACGTGCTGGAAAGGTAGGGCGACCGCGTACAGCAACCACAGAGGGCAACGCGCAGCTAGTGCAGCAGGTGATCCAACAGCGGCCTCGGGTTTCCGTTCGCCGTGTTGCAGCTGTGGTCCAAATGACGCCAACGTCCACGTATCGTCTTATGCGCCAGAGTTTACACCTCTATCCATACAAAATTCAAACGCGGCAACCCCTCAGCGCCGCTACCATTGCTGCACGAGAGACATTCGCTAACGATATAGTGCACAGGATTGATGACGGCGATATGCATGTGGGCAGCATTTGGTTTACTGACGAAGCTTATTTTTACCTGGACGGCTCTGTCAATAAACAGAACTGGCGCATATGGGGAACCGAAAAGCCCCATGTTGCAGTCCCATCGTCCCTGCATCCTCGAAAAGTACTGGTCCGGGCCGCCATTTATTCCAAAGGAATCATTGGCCCATTTTTCAGATCCGAAACGATTACTGCATCACGCTATCTGGACATTCTTCGTGAATTTGTGGCGGTACAAACTGCCTTAGACGACACTGCGAACACCTCGTGGTTTATGCAAGATGGTGCCCGGCCACATCGCACGGCCGACGTCTTTAATTTCCTGAATGAATATTTCGATGATCGTGTGATTGCTTTGGGCTATCCGAAACATACAGGAGGCGGCGTGGATTGGCCTCCCTATTCGCCAGACATGAACCCCTGTGACTTCTTTCTGTGGGGACACTTGAAAGACCAGGTGTACCGCCAGAATCCAGAAACAATTGAACAGCTGAAGCAGTACATATCATCTGCATGTGAAACCATTCCGCCAGACACGTTGTCAAAGGTTTCGGGTAATTTCATTCAGAGACTACGCCGTATTATTGCTACGCATGGTGGATATGTGGAAAATATCGTACTATAGAGTTTCCCAGACCGCAGCGCCATCTGTTGTTGAAAATTGTAACTACTGTAATTTCGAAAGTTTGTCTGCCTGAAAATGTACTGTTGTCTCAAGCATATTGCAACAAACGGTGTATTTCTATCGCTGCTCGTTTAGTTTTTATTGCCGTTTCAAATATACCGGTCATTTTTTAAACACCCTGTATGAACGTTACGTCAGACAATTAGGTTTTGTGCATCATGTGTTACCACATCCTCCTATAGTGTCCCGTTATCCACATTGTCTGAAGCACGAGCTTCCATCATTACTGAAAGAGGCTCCCTCTACTACAAAGATGAGCATTTTCTTCCAGTACGAAGGGGGTCCCTGCACATTCCAGTCATCAGGTCACACATCATCTAAACCTAACATTCCCCAGGAGATGGAGCAAGTGAAATAGCCAAGTTTCTTGGCTACCAAAGTCCCCTAAGCAGTTTTGATCTATGCCTGTGGGACTGGTTGAAAGCTGAAATCGACAAGGAAAAAGTAAACACAAAAGACGAATTGACTGATCAAACTATGCATAGACCCCCCCCCCCCCATTGATTAACGCTAAGACGGTCTGAGAGGAGCTGCACCTGGTGTTGACAAGAGAATTGGAAACTATATTGAAATCTGAGATGTAATTCATAAAAATAACTTCGAACTCAAATATTTGTCTTTACTTAACATCTTCTATGAGAATTTATTTCAGTTACATTCTGACATCCATATCTCTATAGCAAATAAGAATTGGACACGTGTTATATGGAATGTTTTATTGTAAACACTGTGTACCACAACATTAAATGAAGATGCTGTACACCCTGCTTGGCATATTCCAGAACTCTACCCTGTTTGCACCAACAGTTTCCCCTTCCCTTTACTACTCCCGCCAGCAGCTGTAGCACATTTTCGACCTAATATGCCCATCTTCCGCTAAGGCTCTTCCATAAAGTCTTTCCTCACCTATTCGTTTCAGTATTTCATGGTTTAACATTTTCGGTATCAATACACTTCAAATGCTTCCAAATTTTTGTATTCTCGGAATTTGCGCCGCTCTACGTTTCACTTCCAAACAACGTTGTGCTCTAGTTCAGTGGTCCCCCAAACTTTCCGAGTCCATTACTCCTGAATGTGGTCAGATATTACCTACTACCCCACCCCCACAACCACTCCCCGGCCCCACCATCATCGATATTAGCGTAAGTAAACTGTAGAATGAAAAAGAACTCTCTTTGAAATTTTTATATTTAAAATGACAAAAGATACATGACATTTATTTTTTGTAGGTGTTTTATTAAACAACGAACTAATGAGTCAGTGAACCAACTGGTAATGCTCATTTCTAACAAGTTTTCTTTTGAAAAGAATGGAACAACTCTCAGTGGATCGCGAGTGATGTCCGCAACACTTTCTGAGAAAAGAAAGCTAACTGTCTGCATTCAGCGTAGACAACTGTAACAAAACATGCTTGCTCTACGCCATCCCTGTCCCCAATAACACCTTCATCCTGACCCTGCGACCCCATTCAAAATTAAACAAGTTAAACGTGGACTCAGAACTTACTGTTTGTAAATCACTTGATTGCTGGACACCTTACTTCTGAAACGGAGGAAATTGGAAGACATATGTTTCAAGGAGTTGCGAGAATGAGCACACGCCGAGGAAAAACGTAATGCTGCAGCCGTCTACGACAGTCAGCTGCCCAATTATTTGGGATGGAAATTTACTGCTAAACGTCAGTTTCGAGTTAACTGACACTGCCATTTGGAGACAGGGACATGGCAGCAGAGGTGCCCTTTGTTGAAGTAATCATCCCGCCATTGACATGGAACAGTTTAGGGAAATAACGACGATCTGTTTCCGTTTCACCAGAGAGTGAGTTCGACATTGTTTCCTAAAGCTTGAACGAATTGCTTTATACTTTATATATGAAGGAGATACAAATGGAAATCTTAATTGTTGATACACCGACGAAAAAAAATCGCAACACAAGAAATAATTATGTAATGAAACTTCGGGAATAGACCTTTCTAGGTGACATATTTCGGAGATTATCATTGCAAGATCACAGGTTAATGTAAGTGCGAGGTAAGGCATTGCAAATATGAAATGCTGGTACACTAATAACCGGTGTAACCGCCAGAATGTTGAATACAAACATGCAAGCGTTGTGTTGCACAGCTGTCGGATGTCTGTTTGTGAGATGGAGTTCCATGCCCGTTGCACTTGGTCAGTCAACACAGGAACGATTAATGCTGTCGGTGAATGGCGCTGGAGTTGTCGTCCGAAGGTGTACCACATGTGTTCGTTTGGAAGGAAGAACTGGTAATCGAAGAGGCCAAGGCAACATTTTGACACTCTGCAGAGAATATTAGGTTACAATAGCGGCATGCAGGCGAGTACTAATCGCTAGAAAACACCACCTGGAATGCTGTTCGTGAATGGCAGCACAGCGGGTCGAATTACTAGACTTACGTACAAATTTGCAGTCAGGGTGCTTCGGGTAACCACGAGAGTGCTAGTGATGTCATACGGAATCGCACCCTAGACCATAGCTCCGGCTGTAGGTCCAGTGTGTGTAGCACCCAGACAGGTTCTTTGCAGGCCTTCAAGTGGCCTCCCTCTAACCAACATACCGCCATCACCGGCACCAAGACAGAACCAGTTTCCATCAGAAAACACAACAGGCCTTCACACTGTCCTCCAATGAGCTCTCGCTCGACACCAGAGAAATCGCAAATGGCGATGGTTTGAGGCCAGTGGAATGCATGCTGCAGGACGTCTGCAAAAAAAAAATGGTTCAAATGGCTCTGAGGGACTTAACATCTGAGGTCATCAGTCCCCTAGAACTACTTAAACCTAACTAACCTAAGGACATCACACACATCCCTGCCCGAGGCAGGATTTGAACCTGCGACCGTAGCGGTCGCGCGGTTCCAGACTGAAGCGCCTAGAACCGCACGGCCACTCCGGACGGCAGGACGTCTGCATCTAAGGTGTCCTTGAAGTAACCGATTTGTAATTTTTTTTGTTTTTTTTTTGTGGCACTGCGGTGTGGACCGCGGCCCAGATTGCTGCTGCAGATGCAGTGTGATGCACCAAAGCTATACGCCTGTAGCGTGTGTAGCCCAGCTTCTTGCAACGAAACATTCCCGTGACCATCGCTGCCAGCAATAACGTATAGTAGCTACATTCTCGCCGAGTCTTTCTGCAGTATCGCAGAAGAAACATCTAGCTTGTTATTGTCCTACTACACGACCCCTAACTCAGTGAAGAGTTGATAAAGGCGTCTTTGTCGCCTTGAAGGCATTCTTGTCCTACACCAACCCACCAAGGCCAGTCTCAAACGTAACTAACCCTCAAGACCGTCACAGCGTGTATTTAAACTGGATCCTCACAGTGGTGCAACTGGAGCCACTCTTACGCGAGTCAATCGAAATTTGAATAGACATCACCATTCAGATGAAGAAAAAGAGCCACCAATTTCGTTTATGTTACACAACTCCTTCTTGGCGCTGAGATTTTTTTCCATCGGTGTTTTATGCTAACGAGATAATGTACAAAAATTGCAGATGTATCATTTTTCGTTATAGTTCCCGTGAGGTGTAATTATACCACTTAGAAAGTGGCTGGATACCTCGGAAAGAGAATTCTTTTTGTTGTGTATACAGCCACTCGCGTACCGGAGCGTTCACCTCTTCGTCGCTTCTGAAATGTATGCCTCCCAGTACTTCTTTGAGCCCTCAAAACACATCATCGCCAATTGGAGCGAGGTCCGGTTAGTAAGGAAGGTGTTCGAGACATTCAGATTTCAATCCTGTACTGTTCGTGCGCCTGAGCGGCCAGTTTTGGGTACGAACATTGTCGTGTTCCAAGAAAACACCCGCAGTCAGAAGTCTTCACTTTCAATTCCTGATTGCAGGCCGAAGATGGTTTCTTAGCAAACCTGAGCATTCCCTGTTAATTCTCTTTCCATGTCATGCCCCAAAAGTACGTCTTTTGGCATCCCAAAAAGAGAGTGAGTGTTTTCCTGCCAACGGTTGAGTGAGAACTGTTTTGGTTTTGGCAAAGGGGCACGGCCCCATACCTTGCTCGATATTTTCGTTTCGAACTGGTGTTGAATGCACTCACGTTTCATCTGCTGTAACAGCTTTCTCCAGTAATCCATTAGCTTCGACCTGAAAATGATGATAAGGTTCCCCAAAAGGATCGACGCGGTGATTTCTCAATTCAGTGTTAACTGGCATCTACACAGCTCCCAGGCATTTTACTGAATCGTTTACAGTAATATGCCTGGTTTCCTCCACCTGTCCCACTGCGATTGCTGTAGTGATTTCGTTCATACTACACGGTTTGCCTCGGTTTGCCTAGCCCTGATGCGGAGCGCCTTCCACGGAAGTTACGCCTGTAATAAACTTTCTGCGCCGCTCGTGTACTTACTGTAGGAACACATACTGTGAATTCGTCCAAAAATGCATTTTGCATTTCTGCAAGGTTAACACCTTCACCACTCAAAATTCGAATCACAGGTCGCTGCTCCAACGTGGTGCAAATCGACGATGTGGTTTCCATCTTGGCATTGACGAAACTACCTGTCCTATGATGCAAGATCTGGCTGCCAGCTGTTGGTCATTTATCGAAACACAACTCTAGCCAACTTACTTATATTAAAAACAAAACAGTCACGGTTGCAAAGTTATTTTTATTTAAAAATAATGCGTTTCGCCTTTGTTAAGCATCAGCGGATTCCGTAAAACTGTCAGATAAAATTCACGCCATCAGCCAGCAAAGCTCTACGTCGGCCATATACACATAAAACCGTCTGTGTGCGTGTCTGACGCACAGCTTTGGTAGCTGACGCAGTGAACTTCTTTTTATGGTTTTACATAATCTGATGACAACTAAGCAAGGCGAAACGCTTTACTTTTGAATAAAAATAACTTTCCAACCGTGACTGTTTTATTTTTAAAATAACTTTGATAATTGGTTTGTGTATCAATCAGTCAACGATGGAATGGAATGAATACTATAACTTTTAGGAATTTTATTTCATTTCTAAAGTTTTCATTTGAATAACCGTAGTTTACATTTCTCTGTAGCTTACTACTACACAGCAAAAACATCTACTAAACAGAAGCTCCGAAATGCACACTGGAAAAGTTATGAGCGGTTGTTGATCTTCGCTACTGTGAAACACATCTCTTCACCATGCATAACTCTTAAGGTATTTGTTTTAGAGCCCATATCTAGTAGCACTTTTTTTGCGTTTTGGTCCACACTACCTCCTTCTAAAATACTGAAAGCAGGAGCTTGCACCAGAAGAGATTTATTTCGCAGTACTGAAGAAGCGTTCGTAACTGTCAAGGTATGCATCTTAGAGCCCATATTTACCTTTTTTGATTCGAATGATCGACCTGTCATATCCCTCAATACTGACCGTACCTCGTGGGGCACCATGCATACAAAGAAAACTACTCCCATTATCCTGAAATAGCGACATCGCTGTCCTGCAATTGAACCGAAATGTCGTTTGATATTCATGCTGCCAGGGTGCACTTCCGTAAACCATCAAACTGAGGCATGTGCTGGAGTTTGAATTAAACATCGCTCTCGACGCAGCACTTAAGATCTGGAGCTGATCAATGATCAGCAGCTGGCTCTGCTTCACACACGCGGGTGAGCGGTTCTGGTGTGATATCGCCCTCCTCTGGCCCTCGTTCCAGCTCCAGAGGGCGGAAGTGCTCACTCCAGCGAGCGCGGCCGCCTGGAATGGCCCTGGAGCCACGGGCCCGGCCGTTACGATCAACTGTCAGACCCATCTCAGCTTCATTACCGTCTTTACCCATACGGCCATAAATCAGCCGGATCAACAGGTGCTCAGCGACTGAAATTACGGACCCGCCGCGCCAAACCCTCCAACAGGGGGTGGAGGATAGGGGGGAGGAGGGGGGGGGCATTTCTCGGGAAACGGCCGGAATTATGTCGCCTTATAATTCAGCCAGTGCTGGCGGAACTGGATGCGTCGGCCGACAAAACGCATCTAATAACTTAAACAGAAGTGTTTACTCGTACAACACAAAATTCGTTAGTCACTGCCCTCACAGGAATTATTTGACCACGAGGACAAATAGGCACGCCTTCGAATTTACGATGTGGCGAAGACGGAAAGGGGACGCTCCAGTTGGTGGGTCGGAGAGCAACATAAATCTTCTTTATTCAAAAGGAGAGGAGACTTTTGGAAGGAAGATAGATATCTTCGGTTCGCTCGCGTCGGGGAACAGATGGCACACGAATCGCACTGGCGTATATTAGCAGTTCAGATTCACTTCTGGGGCCAACGATAGACATGTATACACTTACACTCATTCTCTGCAAATCACTGTGTAGTGCATGGCAGAAGGTACTTCTCACAGAAGCAGTTGTTATGGGCCGGTCGGAGTGGCCGAGCGGTTCTAGGCGCTACAGTCTGGAACTGCGCGACCGCTACGGTCGCAGGTTCGAATCCTGCCTCGGGCATGGATGTGTGTGATGTCCTTAGGTTAGTTAGGTTTAAGTAGTTCTAAGTTCTAGGGGACTGATGACCACAGCAGATAAGTCCCATAGTGCTCAGAGCCATTTGAACTAGTTGTTATGGCTTTTTCCCGTAACTTTCGGAAAGCTCACAGTTCGTAGTATTGAAGAAAGTCATGGAATAAAGCAGTACTAAAATGTGCGGTTCCCCAAGGAAGTGTTGTACGCCCATGCTGTTCGTGGTCTAGAATAGAAGACAATATGAGCAGCTCTCTTAGATTTTTTGCAGATGATGCTGTCATTTACCGTCTTGTAAGATCGAAACCAATTGCAGAATGATTTAGATGTCAAAAATTCTAATTGACGGTAAGTAGTGAACACTGTGAAGTCATCCACAAGAAAACTGCAAGCAATCTGCTAAATTTCGGTTACATAGTGAAACACACAAATCTGAAGGCTATAAATTCAACTAAATGCCTAGAGATTACAACTACGAATAACTGAAATTGGAACGATCAAATACGTAACGCTGTGGGGAAAGTAAACCAAAGATTGCGATTTACTGGAAGTGCAACGGTTCTACTAAAGAGAGTGCTTACTGTACGCTTGTCCGCCCTCTTTGGAATATTGCTGGGCGGCTTGGGATCCGCGTCGGACAGGATTGAAGGAGGACATCGAAAAACCTCAAAGAAGGCCATCTCCTTTCGTACTATCGCAAAATAGGGGAAACAGTTCCTCGGATATGATACGCGAAAGCTCAAAGAAGGACAGCACGTTTTTCACTATCGTGAAATAGGGTGAAGAGCGCCACGGATATGATACGCGAATTGGGGCGGCAATCACGAAAACAAAGACATTTTTCGTTGTGGTAGGATCTTCTCATGGAATTTCAATCACCAGCTTCCTCCTCCGATTCTGAAAATATTCCGTTGGCGCCCACCTACGTAGGGACAAATAATCATTACTGTAAAATAAGAGGAATCAGAGTTCGCAGAGGAAGGCGCTCGTTTTTCCCGCGCGCCTTTCGAGAATGGAGAGGTAGAGAAGTAGCTTGAAGGTCGTTCGAGGAACACTCTGCCAGGCACTTAATTGTCAATTGTAGAGTAATGATGTAGATGTAGATGGTGTGTGGAAGGAATGATTGCTTAAACGCTGTCAATAATCCAATCTTGTCCTCGCGATCCCTAATACGAACTGGGATGTGGTATATTCCTGGATTTAATAAGGCGTTTGCTAACGAATCTGTCAACAGCTGCACTACTTACATTTTGCGACCAGTTTCAAACCTTGCACGTTAGTTTTCAAGTCTCGCCTACTGAGACTGCACTGAACGTGTCTGATCTTGATTATTAGTATCAAAGTGGCAAACATACTTTACAAAATTTTTGGAAACTGAATGTCACAATCCGCAAGTGGCAAGTCAAACTCACGTGTGGATTGTGAAATTCATTCTCCAAATATTTTATAAAGCATGCGCCGCCACTTTGATGTTAATTATTGAGATCATGCATTTTCAGTACATCCTTAATAGACCAAGCTAGAAAATGAACCTGTAAGGATTGAAACTAGTAGCCAAATATATCAGTACAAGTGTTGACAGAGTCGTTTATAAACGCTTCATGAAATTTGATAATGTTGATGGTTTCGTGTCAACAAATGTTGAAACTGAAAGAAAACAATATTCCTAGATTTATCACCGAAAGCAGTGTCCTGAAACTTTGTAAGTAGGTTTTTTCGGGATAGTTTCTGTCTATCTTCAAACGTTTGCCTGCTCAGTTTCTTCAGCGTCTACTGTGTCGAGTGATTGCATTCCCCTAGTATTCTACCAATGACCCGAATTCTGACAAGTTATTTATCCACGACTGAGGCTGTGTGATAGTTCCATTTTTTGTGGCCACAAATTGTTACAACTACGTATTAAATGTCAATATCGTATGACATTGTTGGCTGGAATATCTCACAGGGTGGGTTCAGCGGCCTGTCGGAAAGGGTGTTGTTCCACCGCGCACGTTGTTCCCTTACCATCACATATGCGAGACTTGGGTATTTGTGGAGTGTAGGTGGGTGTAATGGATGCTTCTATAGCGTAGCGTATGTTTGGGTTGTATGATGATAGTGACAGAAGGGAAATGTATCGGCACATAGACTACTCCTCTCGAATAGCAGCAAGGGGGCTGCCAAGCTTAAGGTCCCCATCCGACGGACGGATTTCCATCAACAGTACCAAATGCCTTCACTTCCTGACACATTGCCTTCCCAATCAATGGAATGAAAATATCATGCACCTCCTCGATTCGAACCTTCCAGTCTGTTTTGTGTACCACAGTGGGGTCAGTACCATCTCTCAACAGTTTATTTGGTACATATCTCTCGATTGCCGTCGATACTATTTCTTTGGATGTAAACCACATCTCATCTACACTGACATGCGAGATTTGAAGGCATAGAGACTGTTTCTTAGGAGAGCGTCAAGCCTTTTTTTTAAATAGATGTATTTTTCTTTTATTTTTGGTAAGTTTCGAAGTTACGGTATTTGGTCACAAATCCTAGAATCCGTCATGATGTTCCCTATTTGCTCAGGTTTATTTGCTGCAAAGAGGTCACAAATGTTTCCACAATCATTATACTTCCAGCGGGCTCCTTAACTAATTGTTTAAAGTTATTGTCTAGGAACGCAATCCAGAACGATTTCTGACCACTTTTTATGTCTACCGCCGACTTAAACACGCATTTTCACCAAATATCTGTATCACTGATCCTTTCAGTGGTGCGAGTATTAAACTGAGGTATTACACCTGGATTTTCATTTCTAAAGGAACATTTGAAAACTTTCAGTGTTTCTGCTTTTGGTTTTTGCTACCCACAGTTTCAATACCTGTCTCGTCCATGCGTGCCTGGAGACTAACTTAGGTGCCACTAACAGCCTTCACATTCTGCAACGATTGTCGCTGAAGGCTTCACGCATTGACCCCTTCATGCAGCGTTATTTTTTTTTTTATATTTTAGACCTATTATGCAGCAGTCTCTATTTCTTTATGTGACTGCATACCATGGCGCCTCCCGCCGTGAACTGCTCTACTACGTGCGTATCTATCAAATCAAACTATTCTTTGAAAGCTGAGCCACAGTTCTACTACAAGTTCGTCTCCAGAGCTAAATGTTTCGAAGTCCTTGTTGAGATAAGGCACTACTGCCTCTACAGGGTGTTACAAAAAGGTACGGCCAAACTTTCAGGAAACATCCCTCACACACAAAGAAAGAAAATATGTTATGTGGACATGTGTCCGGAAACGCTTACTTTCCATGTTAGAGCTCATTTTATTGCTTCTCTTCAAATCACATTAATCATGGAGTGGAAACACACAGCAACAGAACGTACCAGCGTGATTTCAAACACTTTGTTATAGGAAATGTTCAAAATGTCCTCCGTTAGCGAGGATAAATGCATCCACCCTCCGTCGCATGGAATCCCTGATGCGCTGATGCAGCCCTGGAGAATGGCATATTGTATCACAGCCGTCCACAATACGAGCACGAAGAGTCTCTACATTTGGTACCGGGGTTGCGAAGACAAGAGCTTTCAAATGCCCCCATAAATGGAAGTCAAGAGGGTTGAGGTCAGGAGAGCGTGGAGGGCATGGAATTGGTCCGCCTCTACCAATCCATCGGTCACCGAATCTGTTGTTGAGAAGCGTACGAACACTTCGACTGAAATGTGTAGGAGCTCCATCGTGCATGAACCACATGTTGTGTCGTACTTGTAAAGGCACATGTTCTAGCAGCACAGGTAGAGTATCCCGTATGAAATCATGATAACGTGCTCCATTGAGCGTAGGTGGAAGAACATGGGGCCCAATCAAGACATTACCAAGAATGCATGCCCAAACGTTCACAGAAAATCTGTGTTGATGACGTGATTGCACAATTGCGTGCGGATCCTCGTCAGCCCACACATGTTGATTGTGAAAATTTACAATTTGATCACGTTGGAATGAAGCCTCACCCGTAAAGAGAACATTTGCACTGAAATGAGGATTGACACATTGTTGGATGAACCATTCGCAGAAGTGTACCCGTGGAGGCCAATCAGCTGCTGATAGTGCCTGCACACGCTGTACATGGTACGGAAACAACTGGTTCTCCCGTAGCACTGTCCATACAGTGACGTGGTCAACGTTACCTTGTACAGCAGCAACTTCTCTGATTCTGAGATTAGGGTTATCGTCAACTGCACGAAGAATTGCCTCGTCCATTGCAGCTGTCCTCGTCGTTCTAGGTCTTCCCCAGTCGCGAGTCATAGGCTAGAATGTTCCGTGCTCCCTAAGACGCCGATCAATTGCTTCGAACGTCTTCCTGTTGGGACACCTTCGTTCTGGAAATCTGTCTCGATGCAAACGTACCGCGCCATGGCTATTGCCCCGTGCTAATTCATACATCAAATTGGCATCTGCCAACTCCGCATTTGTAAACGTTGCACTGACTGCAAAATCACGTTCGTGATGAACACTAACCTGTTGATGCTACGTGTGGTGTCACCGCCAGACACCACACTTGCTAGGTGGTAGCTTAAATCGGCCGCGGTCCATTTAGTACATGTCGGACCCGCGTGTCGCCACTGTGTGATCGCAGACCGAGCGCCACAACAAGGCAGGTCGCGAGATACGGACGAGCACTCGCCCCAGTTGTACGACGACTTTGCTAGCGACTACAATGACTAAGCCTTTCTCTCATTTGCCGAGAGACAGTTAGAATAGCCTTCAGCTAAGTCCATGGCTACGACCTAGCAAGGCGCCATTAACCGTATCTGAAGATAGTCTTATTTGTATTATCAAGAGCGATGTACCAACAAGGATAGATAAAAGTTAAGTATTCGAGGAGCTGCATACTTTTCGTATTAGAATTCACTACTTATCCTGTTCCAGAATTCACGCCCGTCTGCGTTAGATTTCGGCCTCCTCTATCTACAAGGTGTTGGCACATTTACCAACACATCACTACGTATTGATGTGCTTGATGCTAGTACTGTAGAGCAATGGGTCGCATGTCAACACAAGCACCGAAGTCAACACTACCTTCCTTCAATTCGGCCAACTGGCGGTGAATCGAGGAAGTACAGTACATACTGACGAAACTAAAATGAGCTCTAACATGGAAATTAAGCGTTTTCGGACACATGTCCACATAACATCTTTTCTTTATTTGTGTGTGAGGAATGTTTCCTGAAAGTTTGGCCGTACGTTTTTGTAACACCCTGTATATCTAGCTTGCTGAAAATATAAATCCTACTTCTTTTTTGGGGTGCCCTTTGTATTTTGGTAATAATTTTGCTATAGCTGATACCAGTTTCCAAGTGGACATCGTCGAAGAAGTTATACCATTCAAGTCTCTGCTGCTATGTTGATTTGAATAGCTTTAAAATTGCATGTATTTCACGTAACAATGCCCTCAAGTTTTACGTCCGCAAAATTTTAATTGTGCGGCCATAACGTATACGTTGAGAGCTGTGTTACGTGGAATACATGTAATTTTAAAACGATAGCACGCTTTCGTCAAACGGTGCCAATGATACCGGTTTTATGGCAGCTACGATTCCTGCACTCACAATCGATGTGACAGTGGGCATCATTGAAAGACGCACAGGTGCAGAGACTTGTATAGCATCACGTTTCATCGATGAATTTCTGTACAGATATTTGCCCGTGGTGTAAGACCGAAACTGTTGAATCGTACAACAATTATAGAAAGTAATTTAGTGATTTAAACTGTACTGTTCCATTGCGTTGTTCATTTCAAAGAAAGATTACTAGAGTATATCTTCACGATTCGAAATTATTAGCCAAAATGGACGGGGATACGTATACTGATGGGATCGTCGCATATGTTGATGGTCTGTTGTTTGTTCTCAAGAAAGAGAACTGGAAAGCAAAGCCAGTGGCGTTCTACACAGGATGGGCAAGTGGTGCCTGAAAAACCAGCTCACCGTGGGCCCGGACAAGACGGTGTGTATACTGGTGCAAGCAGAACTACAGAGGGAGCCGATCATGGAACTACAAAATGCAAATATTCACTCAAATCATGTAACCAATTTGGGGTACAGTTTATCAGTCGACTGAAGTTTAAGCAATACACAAAACATCCAATTGATAAAACAGAAACATTTTCAGTCAAACTCGCACGCGTCAACAGAACCATTTACGGATTTCTATTGCAAACTGTACGAATGTATCCGTGTACCTTGTTTAAATCAATGATATGTTTCGCGGTGAGCACGTGGGCACACAGGCTTTATCTCGCAACGATCAGAACCGTTGTTAGACGAGGTCAAAGAAATTTTCTGCTGAGATTATCAGGGGCTTTCAGCATCACGCCAGTGGAGATACAGTGCGATGGTGCTCGAAACAGAGATGGCGACTATCGTTGAAACAACCGGTATTCAGTTATATCGACTTTATCAACGCCAGTTTAAACTGAGTGTCAAAACCGCTGAAAATAACCCGTTTCTGAAATAAGCGTTTTACGGTTTTTTATTCCTATTACTTCCTTTAATAAACGTAGAAATCGAAAAGAGACTGAATAATTTTGAATCCCTCAGTTTCAAGACAAACAGAATTAACCATCCAAAAAATTAGATAGGAAGTACGAAATTGCTAAGTGAAAATGGCTAGAGCATAAATGTAAGGATTTAGAAGCATATTTCACTAGGGGAAAGATAGATACCGCCTAAAAGAAAATTAATGAGGCCTTTGAGGATTAGAGAAGCAGCTGTGTGAATATCAAGAGCTCAGAAGGTAAAACAGTCCTAAGAAACGAAGGGAAATCTGAAAAGCGAAAGGAGAATATAGAGGGTCCGTACAAGGGACATGCACTTGAAAGCAATATTATAGAATGGGAAGTGGACATAGATGAAGGTGAAAAGGGAAAGATGATAACGTGAGAAGAATTTGACAAAGCTCTGAAAGAACTAAGCCGGGAGTAGAACGCATTCCGTCAGAACTACTGATAGCCTTGAGAGAGTCAGCACTGACAGAACTCTTCCATCTGGGTGCAGGTTGTTTGAGGCAGACGAAATACCAGCAGACTACAAGAAAAATATAATAATTCCAATTCCAAAGAAATCTGTTACTCACAGAAGTGAAAACTGTCGAACCATCAGAAAATAAGTTACGGTTCCAAAATACCAACTCGAATTCCTTACAGAAGAATGGAAAAATTGGTAAAGCAGACCTCGGGGAAGATCAGTTTGGTTTCCGGAGAAATGTAGGAACACACGAGGCAATACTGCCCCTACGAGTATCTTAGAAGCTAGGTTAAGGAAAGGCAAACTTGCATTTATAGCATTTGTAGATGTAAAGCTTTTGTCTATGTTGATTGGGATACTCTCTTTGAATTTCTGCCGGCCGCGGTGGTCTAGCGGTTCTAGGCGCTCAGTCCGGAACCGCGTGACTGCTACGGTCGCAGGTTCGAATCCTGCCTCGGGCATGGATGTGTGTGATGTCGTTAGGTTAGTTAGGTTTAAGTAGTTCTAAGTTCTAGGGGACTGGTGACCACAGATGTTAAGTCCCATAGTGCTCAGAGCCATTTGAACCATTTTTTGAATTTCTGAAGTTGGCAGGGGTAAAATACAGGTAGCGACAGGCTACTTAAAACTTGTACAGAAGCCAGATGGCAGTAATAAGAGTCGAGGGGCATGAAAAGGAAGCAGTGGTCGAAAAGGGAATGACACAAGGTTGTAGCCTATCCCCGATGTTATTCAATCTATTTACTGAACAAGCAGTAAAGGAACCAAAGAGAAATTTGGAATAGGAATTAAAGTCCAGGGAGAAGAAGTAAAAACTTTGAGTTTGCCGATGACATTGTGATTCTGTCAGTGACGGCAAAGCATGTTGAAGAGCACTTCAACGGAATGTAGAATGTCTTGAAAGGAGGATATAAAACGAACATCAACAAACACAAAACGGGGATAATGGAATCTAGTCGAATTAAATCAGGTCATGCTAAAGGAATAAAATAAGGAAACGAGGCATTTAAAGTAGTAGATGAGTTTTGCTGTTTGGGCAGCAAGATAAATGATGGCGGTCGAAGGATAGAGGAAATAAAACGTAGACTGGCAGTGGCTAGAAAAGCATTTCCGAAGAAGTGAGATCTGTTAACATCGAAAATAGATTTAAGTGTTAGGAATTCTTTCTGAAGGTATTTTTCTTTAGAGTAGCCATGTCTGAAAGGTAAACATGAACGATACACAGTTTAGATAAAAAGACAATAGAAGGTTTCGAAACGTAGTGCTACAGAATAGTGCTGCAGATTAGATGGGTCGATCACGTAATTAATAAGGAAGTGGTGAATAGAATTGGGAAGATAAGAAATTTGTGGGAGAACTTGATCAAAAGAAGGAATGGGTTGATAGGATGAATTGTGACACATCAAGGTATCACAATTTTAGTATTGGAGAGGAAGTGTGGAGGGTAAAAAATCGTGGAGGAAGACAAAGAGATGAACACAGTAAGCAGATTCAGAAAGATGTCGGTTGCAGTAGTTACTCAGAGATGAAGAGGTTCGTACAAGGTAGAGTAGGATGGAGAGCTGCATCTAACCAGTCTTCGGACTGAAGAACACAACAACAGGGTGAAAATGTAAAATTAAGAAGGCAGATAAACAAAATTTAGTCAACCGTTCACCACTTTTCTCGAAAAATAAGTGGCTGAATTCTACAATCACCAGTACTCTCTTATAGATTCTAATTTTTTGGGACTCTGCTCAAAAACCATGTTGTAATCGAAGATCATACCACTTTTTGGCCATCACGAATAGTCAATGCTAAAGGGTGAAGACTGACGTCAGAGAACGCTGTTTTTCATGTTAATTTGTCTGTTTTCAAAAACTACAATCAGATATAGGTATATTATTTAGGCACAGGCAACAGATTAGCTAATTTCTAATTCTATGAGCGAAGTGTCAAGTTCTAAGTTACCTCCTTACATCATCTCACAAGTTTGTTTTCGTTCCTCCTGTTCTTAATCTTTTAAAGGAATTGGGGCATTCATCGATGATGCCCTTTGTAACATACGCTTGCTTCCAGACTAGGGATGGTGCCATTCTGATATACAGCTACATATAGACCGGACAGGGCAAGTCAAGCGCGCTGCTCGCTGACGCATACCGCCCAACACGCCACACCACATGGTTGCAGGTAGACAATTCTCTCAGCAGTGCTCTTGTGCCATCTGTTTGTTCCTCGTTTCTGACGACAGTATTATTAAAATAGCGCTGATCGCTTCTCACAATTTCTATAATAACGCACTATTTTTTAGCAGTGGAAATTTTACGAATAAAAATACCCTTAAAAAAGATTAATCAAAAACCAAAAATTATAGCACTGCTGCTATCGGTAATCGGTATTTCGGTTTTTTTTACCCGGTTATTTACAAAAAATAAAAATAATACATCCTTTACAACCGAGAGCAAACAAACGCCGAAAAATACAGCGTATCCTGAACTAAAATACCGGTATCGGTTTTAACTGGCCGGCTTTCTCGTCGCTGGCTCTGAATACATCCGACTGACCTAAGAGTCCTCTAGGGAGCTACGACACATTGGACATATTGGTTGTATACAGTCATGTTAGATGAAGTAATGGAAATCACAGGGAAAATTTTAAGGGACAAACGCCAACTAAGACAATGGCGAGAGAATGCGTTGTCGTGTTAAAGCCTGTGAGTTTACTCCTTTCTCCCCCACATACGAAAGCGATTGAAAACGCACCATGCGGACCCCAGTCGAGACATAGTGCCCTTTTTAACACCAGCCTCAAATGCACCACGGTCAGCGAATAGAGTGTTCCCGTGTGTAACCACGATGCACCGAACATGTACTTCTACAGTGAACACTACACATGCGGACCCGACAAACAAATTTCACACATGACGTTATATGCGAATCCGGAAGAGACCATGACAATGAACATGACTTGAACAGAGTCGCTGACATTACATCATGAATACTATATTCCGAATACACAGAAACGAGAGCGTACAGTCGAATCATACAGAATTACTCGAAGTGAAACTATCCGGTGGAAAGTATCCGACACTGAGCTGAACGAAAATACTGACCGACATGCAGCAGAAGCAAAACACGGGACCAACTCCGCATGAATAACAAAGGTTGCCGGCTAACAGCTCCCAATTCGGGAAGAAACACCTGCGGACTACAGCTAGCTATAACTGTGCCAGGGCGTGCCCTGAATAGGCACGTGAACCATGTAACACCTATAGTGTAGAGGTAGTACCACTACATCAATAAATAGTATACAAACGAAATATTCTAACAACACACATAGAACGATACAAGGATTCAGATTAAATTAGAATAGTAATTAGAATGGAATAGTGGTTCAAATGGTTCAAATGGCACTAAGCACTATGGGACTTAACATCTGAGGTCATCGGTCCCCCAGAACTTAGAACTACTTAAACTTAACTAACCTAAGGACATCACACACATCCATGCCGGAGGCAGGATTCGAACCTGCGGCCGTAGCGGTCGCGCGGTTCCAGACTGAAGTGTCTAGAACCGCTCGGCCACTCCGGCCGCCAGAATGGAATATCGTTGAAGACTGATTTGAGGCAGAAACTAGCCATTTATTCGGAGATGTCCGTCACCAGGATTAGATATCACTACATGTGCCACGCAGGATGTGTGGCTCGAAGTGTACAACCGATGTCTCCGCATGTGGAATGGTACCGGTGCTGGAATCTTACATATTCTATCCTTTCTTTCTCTCTTTCCTTTCTAGTCAAATAATCGTAAGTGATTTTAACGTTGTTTCAATACGCAGAGGAACTAATTAAATTAGCTGCGTGTGGGCAATGATTTAAATCAATGTGAAAAGTTGAAAATTCGTAATGCACCAACATTCGAACGCAGGTCTCCTACTCACTAAACAGATGCGCTGACCATTTCACCATCTGGACTGACATGTCATCAAAACTGTATTGACAACCTTAGTACGCCTCCCATCAGACTCAAATTCTCAACATAGCCACACACTTCTGGTGTAGTGCCCCTTGCCCATTATCCTCGTTGCTAGCGGTATTTCACCGACTCCCGTAAGAGATGCAGCGTGGTGTGCATCCGCACTGAAGTGATCATTTGATTATTGGCTATCCATGCCTTAATTATATATGTGGTGTCTGTTCTTCCAGACATGACCCTGCCGTCACTATGAATTAAGACACAAAGTAATTAATGACATTGCCGGCCGCTGTGGCCGGCCGCTGTGGAACCACGCGGCTGCTACGGTCGCAGGTTCGAGTCCTGGCTCGGGCATGGATGTGTGTGATGTCCTTAGGTTAGTTAGGTTTAAGTAGTCTAAGTCTAGGGGACTGATGACCTCAGATGTTAAGTCCCATAGTGCTTAGAGGCATTTGAGCCAATTGATGACATTAGCTGCCAGTCGGCAAACTGAAATCAATGGAGAAATTTGAAAATTTGTGCCGTACCAGGATTCGAATCTGGGTCTCCTGCTCAACAGGCAGATTCAATGACCACTTCGCCATCTGGACACAGTGGTGATATATATCAAGTGAGATTCGCTGGAGGCAAAAATGGCGTTCCTTCTGCGAGGCAGACAGCAGAACGATTCTACTGCCGCCAACTAAATTTTCGCGGAAGGACCAAGAAGATTAGATAAGAGAAATTAGGCACGTATGGAGGCATATAGACAGTCGTTAACCCCTCCCTCTATCCGTGAGTGGAACGAGAAGGGACGCGACTCTAGTGGCACAAGGTACCGTTCGCCATGCACCACACGGTGGCTTGTGGAGAATGTACGAGGTGCATTCAAATTCTAAGGCCTCCGCTTTTTTTTCTCCGGACTGGAAAGAGATAGAGACATGCACATTGTTTTAAAATGAGGCCGCGTTCATTGTCAATACGTCCCAGAGATGGCAGCACCGTACGGCAGATAGAATTTTACCGCCAGCGGCGAGAATGAGAACTGTTTTAAATACTTAAAATGGCGACGTTTTCCTTACTTGAACAGCTTGCAATCACTCGTTTTCTGAATTTGCGTGGTGTGAAACCAATTGAAATTCATCAACAATTGAAGGAGACATGTGGTGATGGAGTTATGGATGTGTCGAAAGTGCGTTCGTGGGTGCGACAGTTTAATGAAGGCAGAACATCGTGTGACAACAAACAGAAACAACCTCGGGCTCGCACAAGCCAGTCTGACGACATGATCGAGAAAGTGGAGAGAATTGTTTTGGGGGATCGCCGAATAACTGTTGAACAGATCGCCTCCAGAGTTGGCATTTCTGTGGGTTGCGTGCACACAATCCTGCATGACGACCTGAAAATGCGAAAAGTGTCATCCAGGTGGGTGCCACGAATGCTGACGGACGGCCGGCCGAAGTGGCCGTGCGGTTAAAGGCGCTGCAGTCTGGAACTGCAAGACCGCTACGGTCGCAGGTTCGAATCCTGCCTCGGGCATGGATGTTTGTGATGTCCTTAGGTTAGTTAGGTTTAACTAGTTCTAAGTTCTAGGGGACTAATGACCTCAGCAGTTGAGTCCCATAGTGCTCAGAGCCATTTGAACCATTTGCTGACGGACGACCACATGGCTGCCCGTGTGGCATGTTGCCGAGCAATGTTGACGCGCAATGACAGCACGAATGGGACTTTCTTTTCGTCGTTTGTGACAATGGATGGGACGTGGATGCCATTTTTCAATCCAGAAATAAAGCGCCAGTCAGCTCAATGGAAGCACACAGATTCACCGCCACCAAAAAAATTTCGGGTAACCGCCAGTGCTGAAAAAATGATGGTGTCCATGTTCTGGGGCAGCGAGGGTGTAATCCTTACCCATTGCGTTCCAAAGGGCACTACGGTAACAGGTGCATCCTACGAAAATGTTTTGAAGAACAAATTCCTTCCTGCACTGCAACAAAAACGTCCGGGAAGAGCTGCGCGTGTGCTGATTCACCAAGACAACGCACCCGCACATCGAGCTAACGTTACGCGACAGTTTCTTCGTGATAACAACTTTGAAGTGATTCCTCATGCTCCCTACTCACCTGACCTGGCTCCTAGTGACTTTTGGCTTTTTCCAACAATGAAAGACACTCTCCGTGGCCGCACATTCACCAGCCGTGCTGCTATTGCCTCAGCGATTTTCCAGTGGTCAAAACAGACTCCTAAAGAAGCCTTCGCCGCTGCCATGGAATATCATGGCGTCAGCGTTGTGAAAAATGTGTACGTCTGCAAGGCGATTACGTCGAGAAGTAACGCCAGTTTCATCGATTTCGGGTGAGTAGTTAATTAGAAAAAAAATCGGAGGCCTTAGAACTTGAATGCACCTCGTACGTAGATATAGCTGCAGATACAACTTTAAGCGACAGAGGAAGGTAGGAGAGAACGAGATGAAGACATCCTGCCTTGATCTCCCCACGCCTGCCTACCTGGGTGCCTGGCGTGTGTGGGAAGACCGTGTAGGAACCCCCCTGTGCCGGCCAACAGCAATTTTCTTGTAACAATTCAATCAGGCCGGCATGGCTCTGCTGCCACCCCTGGCGGCTTTTTGTCTCTCGCTAAACACCGGCTACAACTTAATCACGGGGGCTGCCGCCCAGGGCTGTCCACTGCCGGCCGGTCCCCGGGCGCCACGTTACTTCCCAGTCACTCTCCGTTCCACTCTCGGGTCGAGGAAAGGATCAACTCACACCAAAATGTTCATCACTGATGGAGTGTGACTGAATTGTTCACTAGGAATTGGGTTGGGTATGACTCAGCCGGTGTGTGCTGAGAACCGTCATGCGATATCAGCTAATAAGACTGTCTCTACCAAACAATTCGTCATGCACATATGTATCTATACTCCGCAAGCCACCTCACTGAAGGTGGCGAGGGTACTTTGCGTACCACTTCCATCTGTTCCTGTTCCAGACGCGAATGGTTCGCAGGAAGAACAATTGAGGATCGTTTTAACGAAGTTCAACAAACGTCATTTTTCTCAAAACTCGTTTTTTAACCGATTGTTTGCTTTAATACGAGCCTCACTCAATGGCTAAAAGCAAATACGACAAAACTGAATATTAGTCGTAGTAAAATGCGCCTGAATGTAGCACATTTTCATAGGCCTCGACATCTCCATGTTTCAAGATTCCACGAAACTCAACTAATTCTTCGTTTACACTGTGTTGTTGAAACTTAGAACATAAATTTAAAAGTCAAATTTAATAGCCTTTACACTCCGATGCGTTGATTGTCAGGCAGTCGCACAAATCTCTGCATTAAACCAAATGTTTGCTAAGCGTTTGTTGGACAACGATGCATATTGTCCCGGTTAATTATCTTTAATGTTCAGCCATAGTTTTACTACATGATTAGTAGCTGTAGTAGTACGCTCTTGTTGGTACATCATTTTCAATTTGTTACAACATTTAGTATATTCTGAAATAGTTCGGGAGCTCTAAAGTGCAAGATAAAGCGAGGATCGTCAACGTCAAAATAGTGAGAATTGTACGATTGCACCCTAAAATGAAAATCTGAATGTAGATCGTAGCCATACTGATACAAGAGAGGAAACCACATACGAAACAGGATGCATGTTTTACAATTACCTTATTAATTTTAGAGATAGCCTGAATGTGAATAAAAAAAGTTGATCAGGAAGATTTTTTCCTACGATTAATGTAGGCAAATTAGACTTTTGCTGGCCAATAAATGTGCACAAGCTGGAAATAATTTTAATCCGTGTTAGGCATCCCAGATAACAATTAAATGAGTTTGTGACGATTTCTGGTTTGTACCAAACTTTTGAGGGCCGGAAAACCACGAAATTTTTTAACATTTTTCGTTTTTCCTTTTTAACTCGAAAACTGTAGATCCTCCAGAAAATATCCAAAAAGCCGATGGAAGAACTTAAAATTTCTCGTAGAAGAACCTACTTAAGTGTTAGCATCGGTTCAGCCATTCAGCCACAAACATCATCAAAGATCGGCAGATTTTATCACTTTGGAGGAAAACTGCGTTATGCTTATGTTCCAAATCAAACGTGTCGTACATGAAAGGTACACAGAATCAATTTCTGTCTAAAAATAACTCCTAAATTTTAAAATTCACTCACTCTTTTGAAAAAAGAGAAATAAAAATGTGAAAGTCTTCGTAGCACCCATAGAAGAAAAAGGCCGTCCAAATTTAGAATTTAAGTGTGGACCAGATGTGGCTTGAATTCAGTGAAAGAGTATCGACAGCAACTGAGGCAGATTTATACAACGTAAATTAGAAACAACGGTGATTTTCTCTGGTACACAAAACAGGTCAGAGCACAGTTGCAGAAACAACGAAAAAATTGTACCAAATTTAAACGAATGCAAAATCCCCAAGACTGGCGATCATTTACAGATGCTCGAAATTTAGCGCAGACTTTGATGCGAGATCCTCATAATAGTTTCCGCAGTGAAACTTTGTCTCGAAACCTGGCAGAAAAACCAGACAGAATCTGGTGATACGTAAAATATGCTAGCGGCAAGACACAATCAATGCCTTCTCTGCGCGATAGCAATGGAAGTACTATCGATGACACTGCTGTTAAAGCAGAATTACTAAACACAGCCTTCTGAAATTCCGTCACCAAAGATGACGAAGTAAAAATTCCAGGTTTCGAATCAAGAACAGATGCCAATATGAGTAACTAAGTAGTACAAGACGATACCTTCGGAGTAATGAAGCAGCTTACATCACTTAATAAAAACAAATCTTCCGGTCCAGATTCTACATCAGTTAGGTTCCTTTCAGAGTGTACAGATGCAATAGCTCCGTACTTAACAACCATACACAACCACTCCCTCGACGGAATATCTATATGCAAAGACTGGAAAGTTGCACAGGTCACACCAGTATTCTAGAAAGGCAGTAAAAGTAATCCTCTAAATTACAGCCCATATCATTAACGTCAATATGCGGCAGGATTTGGAACATATATTGTGTTCGAACGCTGTGAATTATCTCGAAGAGAAAGGTCTATTGGCACACAGTCAACAATGATTTAGAAAACGTCGTTCTTCTGAAACACAACTAGCTCATTACTCGACAAAGTGTTAAGTGCTATTGATAAGATTTCAAATTGATTCTGTATTTATAAAAATCCAGGAGGTTTTTGACATAGTACCCCACAAGTGGCTTGTAATCATATTGCTCGTTTATCGAATATCTTGTCAGTTATGTGACTGGACTCCTGATTTCCTGCCAGAGTGTCACAGCCCGCAGTAGCCGACGGAAAGTCATCGAGTAAAACATAAATGTAACATATTGTGCATACACAGGAAAAGAAATCTACTTCAGTGCAGCTACACTATTGATGACAAACAGCTGGAGTTAGCGTCTGCCGTGAAATATCTAGGCGGAACTATCCAGAGCGACCCTAAATGAAATGACCAAATAAAATAAATAGTGAAAAAAGCAGACACCAGCCTCAGATTCATCGGAAGAATCTTAAGGAAATGTAACTCATCCACGAAAAAAGTGGCTTATAAGGCGTTTGTTCGCCCGATTCTTGAGTACTGTTCATCTATCTGGGATCCCTATCAGGTAGGACTGGTAGAGAAGATCTAACGAAGAGCGGCGCGTTTCGGCACGGGATCGTTTAGCTGGCGAGAGAGCGTCACGAAGATGCTAAACAAACTCCATTGGCAGACGTTACAAGAGAGGCGTTGTGCATAACGGAGAGAGTTACTACTGAAATTTCGGGACAGCACTTTTCAGGAGCCGGACAAAAAAATGGCTCTGAGCACTATGGGACTTAACTTCTGAGGTCATCAGTATCCTAGAACTTAGAACTACTTAAACCTAACTAACCTAAGGACATCACACACATCCATGCCCGAGGCAGGATTCGAAACTGCGACCGTAGCGGTCGCGCGGTTCCAGACTGTAGCGCCTAGAACCGCTCGGCCACCCCGGCCGGCGGAGTCGGACAACATATTACTTCCCCCAACATACACTTCGCGTATTGATCACGAGGAGAAAATTCGAGAAATTAGAGCCAATACAGAGTCTTACCGACCATCATTCTTCCCAAGCACTATTCGCAAGTGGAACATGGTTGCAGGGACTAGATAATGGTACCGAAAGTACCCTCCGCCACACACCATTACGTGGCTTCTAGAATTCGAGAAATTAGAGCCAATACAGAGTCTTACCGACCATCATTCTTCCCAAGCACTATTCGCAAGTGGAACATGGTTGCAGGGACTAGATAATGGTACCGAAAGTACCCTCCGCCACACACCATTACGTGGCTTCTAGAGTATGATATAAATGTAGAGTGACTTCTGGCTCCCCAAGGTTGTGTTATGGGCCCTCTGCCGTTTCTTATCTATATAAACGATTTAAGAGACAATCTGAGTAACTGTCTTAGGTCGTCTGCAGATGGTGTTGCTTATTGTATAATAAAGTCATCAGAAGATCAAAACCAATTGCAAAATGATTTAGATTAAATATGTGTATGGCGTGAAAATTGGCAGTTGACTGTAAACAATGAAAAGCGTCAGATCATCGACATGAGTGCTATAAGGAAACAGTTAAACTTCCTTTACACGATAAATCAATCAAATCTAAAGGCAGTAAATTCAAATAAATACCTAGAAATTACAGATGCGAACATCTTAAACTGGAAGTGACACACAGAAAATGTTATGGGGAAGACGAACCAAAGTTTTATTGGCAGAACACTCAGAAGATGCAACAGATGTACTAAAGAGACAGCCTACACTACGCATGTCATCCCTCCTTTGGAGTACTGCTGCGCGGCGTGGGATCTTTACTAGTCAGGATTAACGGAGTGCGTCGTGGAAGTTAAAGAAGGGTAGGCCGTTTTGTACTATCGAGAAATAGGGGAGAGAGTGTCAAGGACATGATACAGCATTTGGAGTGGAAACCATTAACATAAAGGCATTTTTCGTTTCGGCAGGAAATTTCAATCTCCAATCTTCTCTTTCAAATGTGAAAACATTTTATTGACGCCGACCTACATAGGGAGAAACGATGATCATAATAAAATAAGGAAAATCACAGAAAGACGTAGGGCTTTTTCCACATACTGTTCGAGAGTAGAGTAATAAAGAAATATTGTGAAGCTGGTTCGATGAATTCTCTGCCAGGCACTTAAGTGTGATTAGCAGAGAATCCATGTAGATGTAGATGTAGATGTAGGAAACAAATTCGATAAAATTGGTGCAATGCACCCGCCGCCATCCACTGTAGGGTGGTTTGTGAAGTATTTGTGTAGATGTAGACAAGTTCAGCTTGGGCACGGAAGCGGAAAAAAGGTCGGCTGTGTCTTTTTTTGAAGGAAATATCACAGAATTCCCCTTACCCATTTTAGGATAATCCTGGAAACCCAAATACGGAAGACGAACGGGGATTTGAAGCGTGTCCCTCACGATTGCGCGTGCATTGCATTAACCGCTTCGCAACTTCACTGTTGTGTAGAAACAGGAGGCATGGGAGGAGACGGGGGCGAAGATTAATTACAGTGGAAGACACACTCATAAATATGTATTTCTCCTTGCGCATTATCTTTGGCCATAAATTTTCAGCGTCCTGTTGGCAGCTTCGCCACTCATTACGTATGGCGCACATGTTATCTGTACAATTTCAAGGAATATGAGTAAGTGACTTTGAAGAAATATGGTCACAGTTGTCTCCGGCCCGTTTCCTCAGCTCCGATACCAGCAGATGTGATAAAGTTGTTGCACAGTTTCTATTTTAACGCGCTCCCTCACGCCTGGACAGAATGAGTAATTCTCACAGATGGCGGGCACCCCGGCGCTGACCTCATTTTATCACTGCTGAATGCGGCGGCGAGAGTAAGCACCCGTTTCCGGTAATTCATCCCTCCAGGCCGCGCCACGCCGCGATCTAAACGCATCCCGACAGCAGCCCGAACTAATTGCCCCCATTCGTCCCGTGCAAGCCTGCAGGGGCGTCACCCGCACAAAGAGATTGCGCGTTGTTAATTGAGCTGCGGCCAGGAGTGTACTGCGCGGGACGAAGTCATGGCTCGCCACCACACGTTTCACGAGCATTCGACGTTCGCTAAAACCGTGCGTGCTATGTGCACGTTTTTCTGAAGCTTTAATGCCTCTAAATTCAAAATAAAGTCACTGTACATGCGAACACTTTCCGTTATCTTCCTCTCCTATGCTTTTTATATGGTAGACACGCTTTTTACATTCCATCTTGGCAGGTTGTTATAGCAACCGGTTTAAAAGTGGTTCAGAACAAAAACAGTCTTGGTTGCGAAATCATTTAATGTCAACGACGCGTTTCACCCATTTGCGGTATCATCAGATTGTGTAAATGTAAGTGGATACGTGACCCATCAGTCATACTACCACATATAATGTAAAAGACACCAAGGTAACCGGATATACAGGGTGGTCCATTGATAGTGACCGGGAAAAATGTCTCACGAAATAAGCATCAAACGAAATAACTACAAATAACGAAACTTGTCTAGCTTGAAGGGAGAAACCAGATGGCGCTATGGTTGGCCCGCTAGATGGCGCTACCGTAGGTCAAACGGATGTCAACTGCGTTTTTTAAAATAAGAACCCCCCTTTTTTACTTCATATTCGTGCAGTACGTAAAGAAATACGAATGTTTTAGTTGGACCACATTTTTCGCTTTGTGATAGATGGCGCTGTAATAGTCACAAACGTGTAAGTACGTGGTATCACGTAACATTCCGCCAGTGCGGACGGTATTTGCTTCGTGATACATTACCCGTGTTAAAATGGACCGTTTACCAATTGCGGAAAAGGTCGATATCGTGTTCATGTATCAAAATGCCCAACGGGCGTGTGCTATGTATGCTGCTCCGTATCCTGGACGAAATCATCCAAGTGTCCGGACCGTTCGCCGGATAGTTACGTTATTTAAGGAAACAGGAAGTGTTCAGCCACATGTGAAACCTCAACCACGACCTGCAACAAATGTTGATGCCCAAGTAGGTGCTTTAGCTGCTGTCGCGGCTAATCCGCACATCAGTAGCAGACAAATTGCGCCAGAATCGGGAATCTCAAAAACGTCGGTGTTAAGAATCTACATCAACATCGATTGCACCCGTACCATATTTCTATGCACCAGGAATTGCATGGCGACGACTTTGAACGTCGTGTACAGTGCTGCCACTGGGCACAAGAGAAATTACGGGACGATGACAGATTTTTTGCACGCGTTCTATTTAGCGACGAAGCGTCATTAACGAACATCGGTAACGCAAACCGGCATAATATGCACTACTGGGCAACGGAAAATCCACGATGGCTGCGACAAGTGGAACATCAGCGACCTTGGCGGATCAATGTATGGTGCGGGGTTATGGGAGGAAGGATACTTGGCCCCCATTTTATCGATGGCAATCTAAACGGTGCAATGTATGCTGATTTCCTACGTAATGTTCTACCGATGTTACTACAAGATGTTTCACTGCATGACAGAATGGCGATGTACTTACAACATGATGGATGTCCGGCACATAGCTCACGTGCGGTTGAAGCGGTATTCAATAGCGTATTTCATGACAGGTCGATTGGTCGTCGAAGCATCATACCATGGCTCGCACGTTCACCGGATTTGTCTCCGGCCCGTTTCCCCTGATTTCTTCCTGTGGGAAAAGTTGAAGGATGTTTGCTATCGTGATCCACCGACAACGCCTGACAACATGCGTCAGCGCATTATCAATGCAAGTGGGAGCATTACGGAAGGCTAATTACTCGCTGTTGAGAGGAATGTCGTTACACGTATTGCCAAATGCATTGAGGTTGACGGACATCATTTTGAGCATTTATTGCATGAATGTGGTATTTACAGGTAATCACGCCGTAATAGCATGCGTTCTCAGAAATGATAAGTTCACAAAGGTACAGGTATCACATTGGAACAACCGAAATAAAATGTTCAAACGTACCTACGTTTTCTAAACGTACATTTCTAAAAATGTACGTTTGTAGCACAAGCATTGTATGGTTGTGAATCGTGGACTGCAGGGAAATCGAAAAGAAGAGAGTCGAAGCGTTTGAGATGTGGTGCTAGGGAAGGATGTTGAAAATTAGATGGAGTGCTGAGAAAAGAAAATAGGAGGGTCTCCGCGGAATCGGCGAAGAAAGGAGTGTACATAAAACAGTGGCGAGAAGAAGGAACAGGGTAACAGGACATGTGTTCGACGTCATTGAATCAACTGTACGGTTCTAGAAGGAGCTGTAGAGGGTGAAAACTATAGAGGAAGGGGGAGGCTGGAATACATCCATCAAATACGAGTGAGAACGTAGGATGGAAGTGCTACTCTGAAATGAAGAGGCTGACGAAAGAGAATGCCTGTTGGGTTGCATAAAATAACACGAGAAACTGACAACAACAAAGAAATTTCCAAATACCTCAGTTTTTAAAATTACGTATTTGGTCACGTATATATACTTATCTATTTCCTTTTTTATTGCAATTGAATATGTGTCATGAGAGAGAGTTTTCATTTAAAACTTTTTAAGAATTTTCATTTTTAAAAATTCTGACAATATTTTATCCAGCATTGTAAAAGGTGGTTGTCACAGTGCAGATCATGGGTAAACACACGTTACTGGGTACAGTAGTACAGTAGTAATAGTTTACATATTGACTTGCGATTACGTAACAAAAATGCGATGATCGAGTAAGACTGAAGGGATGCCAAAGAGGTTCGGTCACTTCTGAATTAGTTCGCTAAGATGAACTGGTAATGTCTATACCTATCCCAGAGATGAACTGGTAATGTCTATACCTATCCCAGACATGAACTGGTAAAGTCCATACCTATCGCAGAGGTGGTTGTTACAGTGCAGATCATGGGTAAACACACGTTACTGGGTACAATAGTACAGTAGTAATAGTTTACATATTGACTTGCGATTACGTAACAAAAAACGATGATCGAGTAAAACTGAAGGGATGCCAAAGAGGTTCGGTCACTTCTGAATTAGTTCGCTAAGATGAACTGGTAATGTCTATACCTATCCCAGAGATGAACTGGTAATGTCTATACCTATCCCAGACATGAACTGGTAAAGTCCATACCTATCGCAGAGATGACCTAGTAATGTCTGTATCTATCCAGGACGACAGTGCAGACGGCCACGTTTCAGAGATCGTTGCGGACACCCCTGTCCATTACCTGGGTCCGGAGTGGCGCTGGCCCCACGGAGTTGTGAAGGCGGCACGCGGCTCCCTCCAGAGACGCGGAAACGGCCGCACGTCATTTTCCCGCAGACACGGACATATTAATTTGGAGAAACACGCGGGGCAAAAAAGGGAGCAGTAAAAACGGGAAAAGAAACGTACACGAAGGGAACACGACAGCCTCAAATCGGTGAGCTGCATGCAATGCCGGTGGATGGCTGGAGCCCCAGTTGGTGGGACGATAGACCAAGACATCGCTAATGACTTGGAGGACAAAGCACTTGTGAAATACAAAGAGGGGAGGTTTATTTATTGGTTCTTCGACTCAGAGAACTCTAAAGGACGGAGCAAACATAGGTATGAGGATGTGAAGAGACCGGTCGCTCTTATATAGGCATTCCGACGTTCACTGTGCTTATTGAAACCACAGAAAACCTACATCAGGAGAGCTGAAGAGGGATTTGAATTATACCTTTCCAAAATATGATCCTTGTGACGTGTTTTAAATTTCTTGTCATTGTTACACAGTACCTACTCCGATATATGGTTGCACTACAGTTCTAATACTACTGGGTTGGTGCGTAAGTTGGTAGCGTTTTTGTAACAAATACTTTAGTCATCAGTAATATACTCTCCTTCATCCTGGACAACACTCCGCCAACGCTCGAGTAACTGTTCGATTCCGAGACTGCAGAAATAACGTGGTTTTTGAGGCGAAGAACTCGTTCAACCATGTTCGGAAAGGAAGTTCTACATCTACATATATACTCCGCTAACCACCAAGCTGTGTGTGGCGGAGGGCACAAGTTGCCCCAAAGTCATAATTCCCCCGGTCTGTTCCACTCGCAGATCGCGCGAGGGAAAAACGACGGTCTGAACGCCTCATTACGAGCTCTAAGCTCCCTTATCTTTGAATAGTGATCATTGCACGATTTGAAATTTGGTGGTAATGATATATGCTCTACATCCTCGGCGAAGATCGGATTTCGGAATTTAGTGAGCAGCCCCTTCCGTTTAGCGCGCCGTCTGTTTGCAAGTGTGTCCCACTTCGACTTTCTATGAGATTTGTAACAGTCTCGCGATGGCTAAATGTACCAGTCACGAACCTTGCCGCTCTTCTTTGGACCTTCTCAATCTCTTGAATCAGACACAACTGGTAAGGCTCCCATACAGACGAACAGTACTCTTAAGACTGGACGAACTAACGTATTATAAGCCATTTCCTTTGTTGACGGACTGCGTCGCTTCAGGATTCTACCAATAAACCGCAATCTAGAGTTCGCCTTGCCCGTTACTTGCGTAATCCGATCTTTCCATCTGAGATCATTTCGAACAGCCACACCCAGATACTTGCAGGATGTTACCGCTTCCAAAGACTGGGTATTTATTTTGAACTCGAACGTTAACGGGGATTTTCGCCTTGTTATACGCAGTAGGTTACAGTTACTAATATGGAGATATAACCGCCAGTCATTACACCACGCATTTATTTTCTGCAAATCCTCATTGATTTGTTCAGAACTTCCATGTGATACTACTTACCTGTTGACTACAGCATCATCGGCAAACAATCTAATGCCGCTGTGAGTACCATCAACCAGATCGTTTACGTAAATTGTAAAAAGCAGCGGACCTATTACACTGCCCTGGGGCACACCTGAAGTTACGCTTGTTGCTGTTGAAGTCACCCCGTTCTGGACGATATACTGCTCCTTGTCTAAACTTTCTATCCAACCGCATCTGTCATCAGATAGACCGTAAGCGCGCACTTTTTGGAGCAAGCGACAGTGAGGAACTGTGTTTAGCGCCTTCCATGAAGTTCCATGAAGGTTGTTCGGTACAGAACGGAAAAGGTGAAAATGTGAGGACGCGAGATCAGGTGAATAAGGTGCATGTGGAATGTCTTCCCAACCCAGCTCACGTATAATGTTTTTTGTCAGTCTAGAAGAATGCGCCCTCGCATTTTAGTATAGTAGCGTCATTTCACACAGTCCTCCTTATCGTTGTTCTTGTTTTGCGTCTGCGAGGCGTGTCAGTTGACGATAAAAGTCAGCAAGGACGGGGATACCTCAGGGAAGCAGTTCGTAGTACACTACGGCGTCGCAGTTCCAGCAGATGCATAACATTAGCTTTTGAGGATGCACGCAGGTTTTTGTACGGGGACTTGCTCATTTATTAGGGTTCAACCATTCCTTTCTTCTCCTTATGTTGTCCGCCCCTGGTAGCTGAGTGGTCAGCGCGACAAAATGTCAGTCCTAAGGGTCTCGGTTCAATTCCTGGCTGGGTTAGAGAATTTCTCCGCTCAGGGGCTGGGTGTTGTGTTGTCCAACCATCATCATTTCATCCCCATCGACACGCAAGTCGTCGAAGTGACGTCAAATCGAAAGACTTGCACCCGGCGAACGGTCTACCGACGGGAGGCCCTAGTCACACAACATTTACATTCTCCTTATTTTAGCATAAAAGCACCATTACTCGTCAACAGTAACGATACAGGATAGGAACGGTCTGTGTTGTTGACGGGCCAACTCGTAACGTGTAAGCAGAGATGTACATATGGTCAGTCGCCGATTTTCTTTTTATTTTGGCTTGTGCATGCGGTGCCCATGACCCGACTTTCGAACCTTCCTCACTGCATGCAGATATCGCACGATAGTAGAGAGATCACAGTTCATCCCACTTGCCAGTTCTCGAGTACACTGACTTTGGTCGTTGTGGATTAATGCATTTAAACAATCTTCATCAAACGCCGAAGGTCTTCCTGAACGCGGAGAGTCACTAATGTCAAAAGGTCCTACTTAAAACGAGAAAACCATTTTCTTGTCGTCCTCTGCCCAATGGTATTACCCACACACGCGGGGCAAATGTTTCTACCTGTCTCCGCTGCTCTCACCCCCTACTGAACTCTAACAGATTATACGTCGGTAATGTTCCAATTTCTTCCCTTGGCACTTAATTTTCTACCGTCCACAGCTCCACTATCTCCAAATGACAAATTGACAATGTTTAAACTCATATAGAAACAGTGAACTACAAATAAAAAACGACAATCGATAAATAAACCCATAGCAGCCGGAATACCAACATGCAAAACAAAAACGCTTCGAACTTATGCACCAAACCTAATATAATATTACTGTGGTGACCTTATGCACGTTGACAAAAAATGAGAAAATACCCAGATAGAGATAAAACCATAAACTTTTTATTTTGCATAGCATGAACAAATGATTCACAACAAATGTCCACAGATGCAGCGAATTGGGGAGTTTATGTGACGCGAGTAAATAATCTTCCTGATCGATAATTGATACTGAATAATTGTTTCCTATGGATTAGAAGCAGTCTCTACCGCAATAAAACATATCTTCAGTCGTAATGTGGCCATTTTCATATCATTTATGCGGTGATGGTAGGCGTTTGCGCTGAATAGAGCAGGTGTTTTGATTCGACGAACGTCTGTTGAGCAATGAGCAGTTGACGCTCGTAGAGGCGTAACATTTGTTCCGTTCACGAACACCGTTTACCATCATGGTCTAAACGGTTTGAAGATGGAGACATTCAGACAAAACCGGTGACCACTGTAAGTAAATTTTATGTTCTATTGCGGTCGAGAATGTTTTTAATACATTTTTACTTTTAGCCCGATCGCTGTTTCTCCACGAGAAATGTTCTCAAAAATTCCTATAGTTCGTGTTAAATACACTACCACATGAAGTAAATATGCTGGGTTGGACTTCCATCACCACATAATATTTCATAGTAAAAGTCTAAGCCGAGTGGACCTCAATTTTGGTATCAGCCTTTAAACTCAATCACAGAAGACATGACTACCCGCGGGTACAAAAGTCCTGACGCCCAAAGTCCACCGGAGGCTGTAAATTCGGCTAAATATTTTGGAATCACAATTGCAAATAACCTAAATTGGAACGACCACATAGATAATATTGTGGGCAGAGCAACCCAAAGACTGCGATTCATTGGCAGAACACTTAGAAGGTGCAACAGGTCTACTACAGAGACTGCTTACACCACGCTTGTCCGTCCTATTCTGGAGTATTGTGGGATCCGCATCACGTGGGATTGACGGATGACATCAAAAAAATACAAAGAAGGGCAGCTCGTTTCGTATTATCGAGAAATAGGGGAGATAGTGTCACAGACAAGATACGTGGATCGAAGTGGCAATCATTAAAACAAAGGCGTTTTTCGTTGCGACGGGATCTTCTCATGAAATTTCAATCACCAGTTTTCTCCTCCGATTGCGAAAACACTCTGTTGGCACCCACCTACATAGAGAGAAATGATCATGACTATAAAATAAGAGAAATCAGGGCTCGCTCACAAAAATTTAAGTGCTCGTGTTTCTCGCGTGTCTTTCGAGAGTGGAACGGTAGAGAGACTGCTTGAAGGTGGTTCATTAAACCCTCTGCCAGGCACTCTATTGTGAATAGCAGAGTAATCACGTAGATGTACATGTGACGGTTGCAGAGGCGTAACTTCCAAGTAGCTGTGGCAGTTGAAAACTGCCAGGTCTATTGCTGGACGGCTACCTAAATACCATTTCAGCGGAATGACTTGGTTCGGCATACTTGCTGTCACATGGCATGGCGGAAGCAGGTTCTGCCGCATTCGCCGCGTCTAAGCGCATGTGCACACTAGGCCAACGAAGGCCAACGAACGACAGTCAGCCACTTCGTTGACCGACTTTTGCTTAGCGTGTACGGGTGGCAAATCGGAGCCAACGAAGCGGCTGGCCTTGGTTGCGGTTCGGTCCGCTGGCGGGAACATCAAAGCGTTGATGGGTGGTTGGTGTTGGGACCTCTCTCGTAGTGTGGACACCGGTTCGAATGTTCACTAATTCAGTAGCGATACGTTGTGCCTTTAGAATGGGTGTGTATTTAAGATTTCCCGAACAGCCACAAGTCGCGCTTACTGTGTTTTAGTGACCAGTTTCACTCTATAATTCAACAAGAGCATCATCGGAAGCTCTGGAACTTCCAGCTGGCTGTGAATTAAAGAGCGAAATCAATCACTAAACCATACTGAGTGCGACTTGTGACCGTCCTCAGACACTTAATTTCCACAGTCGCTGTTTCCCCTGCAGGCAAAGCCTGTGCTGGCTAATGGTGTGTATTTATTGTGTTTAAAAATGCTGGAGTATAGAGTGAAATATAGTGAGAGCATTAAAGCCGAACGGAATTTATCGTGAACGAGAATGTGTATGGGACCAGATGCACTGTGATTATAAAAATATACTGAAACGATAGACGCCTTGAGGGAAATAACTCAGTTAGAAAGTGATGTGCATGATGTGAAAAAGAATACAGTGTCTTCATCGACTTCTTTTAGCCGTGAATGGCAAAGTGAAACAAACAAAACTGGGGGTGACTGTTAACTTTGTGCTGTAGGTGCACCTTTCCGAAAGCAGGTGTTAACTTTGAGAGTTTTAGAACCTACGCAGTTCAATAATAATTCGAAATCTGTAGCTCCAGTGGGAAAAATAAGCACTGTAACTGTTGACAGAATCGGCAACGAACGCTTTAAGAAATCAGGAAAGAAATTGTGAAATAGCCATATTCCAGTTTAGCTTTATGGAAAACACTAATTTTTTAATTTCTTTTTACAATTACTACTTCATATCTAAAAGTTCATCTATTGACTAGAAGGAGTTTTCATTCAGAAATTCTTTTGATTTGTTTTTAAATTCTGTCTGGCTATCTGTCAGACTTTTAGCTATATGTTAAACTTTTAATGCTATTTGATAAATGACCAAATATTTCTGTGGTATCGAAAGTCACCCCTTTCTATGCCAAAGTCCGGTTTAACCCACAATAGTGAAGTTCATCTTTTCTTATAGCATATTTTAACTAAAGTTCAGTCTTGATCACAACACTTATGTCTCAATAACATAGGTGAGCAGTTTCGGTTATATTTATATAACCATCTTCAGCCCCTTGGCTTCCTTGAACGATGGTAGACGGAGCTGTCCTCAGCTGCTACAAAGTCAACTGATCAGTTGACTTCGTAGCAGCTGAGGAAAGCTCCTCCTACCATCCTTCAAGGAAGCCATGGGTCTGAAGATGGTTATATAAATATAATCTAAACCGGTCACCTATGTTATTGACACATAAGTGTTGTGATCAAGACTGAACTTCAGTTAAAATGTAATACTCTATAATTTTCTGAACACCATTATTTAAAATTTCCTCAGCTAATTCTTGTTTGTTGGGTGTGATTATTATACTTGCATCATCAGCAGATGGAACTAGCTTTGCATTTTCATGAATATAGTGTGGCAAGTCATTGATATATATTAAGAACAATAAGAGAACGAAGACTGAGCCCTGTGGGACACCATTCTTCATACCTCCCCAGCTAGAGGACTCTGCTGATATTTGCAGACTATCTGAACTGTTAATTTCAAACTTCTGCATTCTTCTAGTTAAATATGAATTAAAGCTGCTTCCTACTTTTACAAAAAGAGGTCGTCCACCAACGTCGTTTCTTCTTCTTCTTCTTTCTCTGATAATCAGCTAATTGCAGTAAAATAAATGCTGCACATACGACGACTGCTAAATTCTATTCTCCCCTTATAATATCAGTCGGTGAAAATGCAATTAAAACTATACTTTACAACAATAACAAACCGGGTGCACTGTCGGCAAGTTATCAGAGTAACTGCGATTTCTCATGGGCGAATCCCTTGGCCCCAAATACATTGTTTGGTTTGGTTAAGAAGCCGAACGTCAAGGCATTAGAGACCAAACGTTCGGCCGAATTCAGTCTCTTTCGATCGTTGGCTTTAGTTGGCCTAGTGTGGAAGCACCCCAAAGGGAATACAGCTGACTCCTGCTGGCGAATTAAGTATCGCTCGCTTGTGCAGCGTCCGGTAGAGTTTTACACGAAAGCAAACCAGTGTTGATGTTGTCATCCCGGAATACTGGTATATTTGGTTCCTGAAGAGCGTAGCCTGCAGATCTTACACTCCTGCAACCCGCCGGACACGCCTGTGTTACTGGTGGATCAAGTGCCCCGATACAGAAGTTTTTCTTTTTTTTCCTTTTTTTTCCAGAAAGAGATATTACATCTGTTATAGTGCAGGCAACTGCCTTGCCTCATTGAATGCTCCGTTCTTATCAGATTACCCAAGTTACGCAATGTTGGGCGTAGCCAGTAACTGGGTGGGTACGCCAAGTGCTTTTGGCTGCTTTCCATATGCCTTTACGGCAACGGGGAGGCGGGGTGCTAGTGGTGTAAAGTTCTCAGTCACTAGACTTTGCGCGAATGTCCTGCATTAAATTCCAAACGTGTCAGCCGCGTCTTGCGAGGGCATGTGACACTTTTGGTGGCGGTCCATCGGATGGGGACATTATGCTCGGCTGCCAGGGGAGTAGGCTATGTTCCTGCATCGGGTTTCACTCCTCTGTTTCCTTCATCACCCAGCACAAACATAACACCACACTACACACACACACACACACACACACACACACACACACACATCCATCGCAGCGACACACACTTATCAGATACAACGAAACCTACCATACACTGCAAAGTAAAGGTGCCATTGTACGCGAAAGGCAGGAAATCTTTCCAGTTAGGTAGCTGAGCCTGCCTTTCACCGTCTCCCACCCAGCAATGTCATACGACTTTACTTTTTGTTCTAATCCTTTAACGACTGTTATGTTATATCTCCTGATATTCAGTGTGAACCAACAAAATTTCTAAAACTGTTCAGGGATACTTCGGTATAGAAGACCAGTGGTCTCCAGACGGCCGTTACAGGGTAATAGAGCAATTATGAATTATTTATTTCTTGCCCCAGTTATATTCGTTCCTTCGAAAAAGTCTGTTGTATGCAATCACCAAATCGTATAGTACGAAACACACTGTACACCATCGATCCGAGCCGGCCGGAGTGGCCGTGCGGTTCAAGGCGCTACAGTCTGGAGCCGCGAGACCGCTACGGTCGTAGGTTCGAATCCTGCCTCGGGCATGGATGTGTGTGATGTCCTTAGGTTAGTTAGGTTTAAGTAGTTCTAAGTTCTAGAGGACTGATGATCTCAGAAGTTAAGTCCCATAGTGCTCAGAGCCATTTGAACCATCGATCAGAAGCCGAAGCAGAGTTACTGAAGTGTGACTGCAGTCGCTGTTCCACTTCTTGCGTTCGGTGAACCCATAAATGAGGAGCATATCGGCAAACCATTATCAGTACACCTACGCATATTACTGTATGTTACTGTTAATTTAAAACCATAAAACTAGAAAAAAATGGAAAAAAGACCAGGAGACTGATCCGAGCAACACTGAAAACAGCTTTAAAGGCGAAGATTAAAGTGAAAGTTATCGTTATCTACAAGTACCTTGACTGAGTAGACAACTTTGTTTCCAAAGAAGATACAGAGCGCATACCAAAGACATTTGTACTAATGTGGACATATTTTCAGTACAATAGAAGTTCTAAAATACGTAAGGGTGAGACATCCAACACTACTCTGTAACGAGGCACCGCAGACTAGGGGTCTTTTATACAAATATACTCAGAAAATATCCCTGAACAACCTCGACATTTTGCCGACGGATTTCCCCTACTATGACACGGGATCGCAATTAATAAGCAGCTACCTCTACGTTGTAATTATTAAGTCATCTAACTCAATAATATAACATTATTTTTAACTTATTGTACAACACTAAAACTACTAAAAAGAATCCACCACCGGCATGCCTACGAACAGGTGCTGAAGTTCAAGTAGAGCAAGGACTAAAAGAATATGTTTTATGAAACTGAATAAAAATAGTTTTATTTTGAAATAATAACAACACAATAATCAAAATAAAGGCAGTCTGTTCGGAAGTGTACGTCTTTGGACGTCTGTGAAATCAAAATTTGCTACTCCACTCCGTATATTCCAACACGTTGGATCCCCTTTGGTATATTGTACACAAGGTGACAGAGCGTTAAGAATGCTGTATTATTTTACAACAGTGTTAATGAGTCATAAACAGAGTCAATCACATAGCGTAACTATTTGGAAGCGGCCTGTATCTCAAAGCTGCCCAAGTGTGTAGGATCGGTATCAAGGACCACAAAGAAAGGAGAGTGAGAAAGGGCACAGGCTAGTTTGACAGGCGAAATAGTGTAATATGACAGCTGTTCGGAAAGTAAGGTCCGACAGGTCGCGAAATGAAACGCACGGTGAAAATCCGATAAGGCTTTGAACAGGTGTATTCGGCGGTGTCTCCAGTATGCCTGTCGACTGTGTGACGTAGCTCTTTACAGTTCTGAGCACTCAATGAGCACGTAAGACACCTAGAACAATAGTGTCTGCTGTCAAGTATGGTGCCCGCTGCGAGGTTGCGCCTGATTCCATGCAAGCTGACATAACGTGCCTGTCATAGATTTCCTTCTTCATGACGATACCCTGCCTCACAGTGCAGGGGCAAAGAGGACGCCCCCGCAGCGTTTTCGACAGGAATTGTTTGATCACCCACCGTACAGCCAGGACTTGGCTCACTCTGATGTTCATCCCTGCTCACATGAACCGCTGGCTATGAAGACAACACCTTGTGACAGACAATAGTACAACGCTACGACTGATGTCTAGGTCATAGCGACGACTATGCAGAGAAGTAGCCGAAATGTGTAGGAACCTACTGCAAATAAAACATTTTAAATTTTCAGTGTGGTTTCCATTTCGCGACTGATCGAAACTTACTTTTCGTATAGGCCTGGAAGAAATGATGAAAAGTCTCATATCGCAGATTCTCAAAGAGAGACGCTGCACATCTGTCAAGCTACTTATAAAACTTCTACCCATATCGTTCTCGGCAGAAGTTTCAAGTATTATCCAGCCCCGTAGATATCTTTGGAATTTGTGGTAAGTTCCTATGGGACCAAACTGCTGAGGTCATCGGTCACCAGGCTTACACACTGCATAATCTAACTTAAACTAACTTACGGTATGGACAAGACACACACCCATGTCAGAGGCAGAACTCGAACATCCTACGGAGGGAGCCGCGTGAACCGTGGCAAGGCGCCTAGATATCTATACCGAAGAGATAGGAGACACAATCAGGCAAACAGCTGCTCGCTATGAGGCAAAAAGCGGTCAAACACTGTTTCCGTCAATGTTACAGCAAAGTCCGCCCCTGGTAGCTGAGAGGTCAGCGCGACGGAATGTCGTACCTAACGGCAAGGGTTCGATTCCCGGCTGGGTCGGAGATTTTCTCAGCTCAGGGACTTGGTGTTGTGTTGTCTTTATCATCATCATTTCATCCCCATCGACACGCAAGTCACCGGAGTGGCGTCAACTCGGAAGACTTGCACCAGGCGATCGGTCTACCTGACGGGATGCCTTAGCCACTCGGCATTTCCATTTTACAGCAAAAACCCTAATATTTTGTCTCATTTTTGGGGGAAGATGTGAGGAGGTCATCAGTGTTTATAGCTAAGGTCCTCATTTATTTGTTCTATATATTCTACACTCTTCCTCCATTACATTTTTTAACCTTTATAGCTCTGTCTAGCACAAAGGAACTAATTCCCTAAGTACCGATGACCTCAGCAGTTTGGTTGCACAAGATCGTATCACGAATTTCCAACTAATTCCCTGACACATGTCCCGTTATCGTATCATTTCTCTATCTAATGTTTGCCACATATTCCTTTCCTTACAAAGCTGTGGAGAATCTACTTATTTCCTATCATATCGACCCATTTAATTCTCTACGTCCACGAGTAACACAACATCTCAACTGCCTGAGTTCTCGTTTTTCCCGTCTTCCTACAGTCCATGTTTCACTTTGTAATGGAACGGATCAGTTGAACACTCTCGGCGTTTAGTAAAGAACGCAATAACTCATTTAATGCACATCGCAAGCGTATAAAATTTCACGCACAACATGTATTTTCAAAAAAAATTCATTGAGATGTTATAAACGTGACATTTACGAACAATGCTGTGCAAAACTTAAAGACGAAATGAACTTTCGCATGTCGTATGACTGTCGATAACACAGCTCGACGAAACATAGACCGTACCTAAAAAGAACTGCTACAGTATGCTACGCAAGATAGCTGAAAGAAATAAGCGGTGAGATGAACAAAATTGACAGTTTTATTGTTTCATTGAACGACAGTAATTACACTAAGGTCGCCACTATTTATGATAGTCCTCTCTACCCCGCAAAAGACGTGACATGGTTCTTAATACGACCTGTGATTACCTTGGACGGCAATGCGTGCTCTGCAATGTGCTCCCTCGTCGGCCATACGGTTGGTAAGGAGTTCCTGTAGTAGGGTGGCCATTCCTCCACCAGGCGTCTGACAATTCCTTGATGGGCGTTGGTGGAAGCGGACGTGCTGCAGTATGTCTCCTCAAAGTATCCCACACGTGATCGACGGGAGTTAAGAAGGGCGAGCGGAAAGGCCAGCCCCTTCGCCGAAGATCTCGTTGCAAGAGCTCCTCCACGTACGCTGTTCGATGTTGTCACCCACTGTCACCCGTAAAAATGAAGTCATTGTGACAGTAACTTTGACTAGCGAGTCCACTGTGTTCAGTCATATGGAGGTCAGTACGACCACGCAACACTGTGCCTCCCCACAACAAAACACCCGGACCACAAAACCGCTGATTTTATTCGATGTATGGACGTGTTCGTACCTTTCGCCATATGAGAGTACGTAATGCTGTTCGTGGTGATCACATACCTTCTTAAAAAACACGTCCCACCTTTTGTAATGTTCAGCGTACCGTTATAAATCGTGGTAACTTCAGTGTAATTTTTGTCATACGAGAAAAGTGTTGTTTCTTTTCATCTCACTTCGTATTTGTTTCGGTAACATTCTGTACTATATTGTAGCATTTCTAGTATGGTCCAAGTTTCATCAAGCCGTTACTTGGCACTGGTAGCAGAAGTCACTTTCGCTCTTACGTTCCGCACAGAAGTTTATATACTAATATGAAATATATATAAGAAAAGGCTATTTTCATTCAAGTCACGTCCTTTCAATATAGGTGCACATATTTTGTGCATTTGACTAGTGTTACCATGTCATCGATACTTCCGACATTTTATACTTCTGCGAGTTTTTTGCTCCTTGGCGGGAAGAAGTCAAGACACGTTTCTGAGGCAGTTGTGTGTCGATCATAATGATTTGTTGCGTTGTACTGGTTGTAATTATCAGTGAAGACCATAATAAAAGCCGGCTGAAGTGGCCGAGCGGTTCTAGGCGCTACAGTCTGGAACCGTGCGACCGCTACGATCGGAGGTTTGAATCCTGCCTCGTGCATGGATGTGTGTGATGTCTTCGTTAGGTTTAAGTAGTTCCAAGTTCTAGGGGACTGATGACCTCAGAAGTTAAGTCCCATAGTTCTCAGAGCCATTCGAACCATTATAATAAAAAGTGGAAAAAATAGTGAAACGACCTGTTACATTCCACTTACTAGTGTATATGAAAGAAAATTGGGACCCTAAAAGCCGCGCGGGATTCGCCGAGCGGTCTCAGGCGTTGCAGTCATGGAGGTTGCGGCTGGTCCCGGCGGGGGTTCGCGTCCTCCCTCGGGCATGGATGTGTGTGTGTTTGTCCTTGGGATAATTTAGGTTAAGTAGTGTGTAAGCTTAGGGACTGATGACCTTAGCAGTTAAGTCCCATAAGATTTCACACACATTTGAATATTTTTTTGGAACCTAAAATCTGTTTAGCAACTACGAATACACCTCTAGACGTACTTTAGCAACAACAGTAACAAAATGGAATAACGAATAGACCACAAATAGAGAATAAGAGAAAGAAAAATCACTTGTTGCAAGCTTCTTAAAAGCGTTAGTGAACGGTTCTTATGCTATTCCTTATATTTACTTCTCAAAGCACTGAGGGGCAATGACTGAAACAGATCGTTGTGGGAGCTACGTTTTATGAGTGTTATTTATGTTTATTTTGATTATTTGTGAAAAGTTCTAATATCAAGAGTCAGATTAGAGCTTCACTACTATTTGGTGGTCTAGTGGAACATCTCTTACTAGACTTAAATCTTATGCAGGATACTAGTCAACATCTTTTCGTGAGACATGCTTTCCTTTATATGTTCCAGTCTGCTTTATACATCGTTCTCGGTTCGTCCGTCGTAGATTATTTCCTTTCCGACGTAGTACAGTTCTCTCATTTAGTCTACTACAGGGCGGCAAGTTACTATTTTAATTTTACTGTTAATTCCCGGTGTTTTCCATTACTTTCGCATTTTGCACTTAGTAGACTGTTCATTTTACTCAGCAGGCTCTGTAACTTAAACCAAACTGGATACGAATGTCATCAGCAAATTTTATCCTTGATAGCCTTTCACCCTGAATTGTTATCCAAATAACGACCCGCTTTTCGTTTTCCGTTGCTTAGTTTCCGATGTACAGCTTCAGCAGTAGAGGACAGAGACTGTTTCGATATTTTAGGTATTTTTCAGTTCGAGCACTTCTTCCAGGTCTTATATTCTTATTGATCCCTCTGAGTAGTTAGGTGTAAGTAGTTCTAAGTTCTAGCGGACCTCAGATGTTAAGTCCAGTGGTGCTCAGAGCCATTTGAACCATTCTTACTCCTCTGTCACCTTGTGTACAATATACCAAAGGGGATCCAACCATGTTGGAATATTATCGATCTTTCTCTATAGTGTACAGCTTGCACAGTGCCTTGTTGACAACTTGGGTCAATAGCTTCGTGGGGTCTGCAGCACTCTCGAATCCCCGTCAACCCTCACCAAATGAAATCTGGACTCATCTGACGAGGCCACTCTTTTCCAGTCGTCCAGGGTCCAGCCGATGTGGTCACGAGCCCAGAAGAGGAGCCTCAGGCGATGTCGTGCTGTTAGGAAAGGCACTCGCATTGGCCGTATGCTGCCGTAGCCCATTAACGCCAAATTTCGCCGCATAGTCTTAACGAATACGTTAGGCCCAAGTCCCACTTTGATCACGCAGTGTTACTTGTCTGTCAACACTGACAACTCTACGCAAACGTCACTGCTCTCGGTCGTTAGGTGAAGGTGGCCGGCCACTGCTTTGTCCGTGGTGAGAGGTAATGCCTGAAATTCGACACTGTGGATCTCGGAATACTGAATTCCCTAACGATTTCGAACATGGTCTGTCGCATGCATCCAGCTCCATCTACCATTTCGGATTCAAAGTGGGTTGATTCCCGTCGTACAGCCATAATCATGTTGGAAACCTTTCACGTGAATCACCTGAATACAAATGACAGCTCCAACAGTGCAATGCGGGATTTACAAGTTTTGTACGCTGTACTACCACCGTTTGTATATGTGTACAACTCTATGCCATGACTTTTGTCACCTCAATGTGTATCACTCTTTTACCTTTTTCATCTATTGTACGAATTTCATTAATAAATGTTTGACACTGTTACCCCGTACCCATTTCCATCAGAACTGGCAGTACTTAACGTAAACTCCAGAGTTGCCCCTAAGCAACCAAAGTTGCTCAACAGCTGCGACTCCGGAGAGCGACTAGTTAATTGGTAAAACAGTTACGGCCAGATAATAACACAATCGCAGCTGTATCAAATGTGTACAGTACCGTGCAGCAGGAGGGCGGTTTGATTTCCACGGTCGCGACACGTGCCGAACTTTAGCGCCGCCGCTCGGCCAGAATCTATTTGGTGCCAATAAAAGGGCGGGCGCTGGCGTGGCGGGTGCGTAACGCGAGGCGGCGCGCACGCGTGCACGCACCAGGCCCGGGCACACGCACGCGCCTCCGTAATCCGAGAGGCCATCCATCACCAGCCGGAGCCGGCCGGCTCTGAGGTCTGGGCGGGGCCGCGGCGGTCTGTCGCCGGAGCGATGTCGTCTCGGCGGCGCCGGACACTGTCAACGGCGGCGGGCACACTCCTCCCCTCTGCCCCTCCCCACCCAAACCTCCTCACCCAGCCCTCTCTGCCTAATGGCAGTGCCCTACGACGTGGTGACGTTTGCTGACAGCTCGTAATGAGGGAAGCACTTGGAGGGGAACGACAATCCCAGCAGTCCCCTTACGATCGCAAACGGATACACAGAACTACACCATGATTGATTAAATTTTCATGTGCATCTACACTACTGTTTCGAGAAAGCGAACCACCAAGCCCGAGAGATGTGTTCACGATGAAATTTATTCCATCGTCTAGTGACATGACACTAAAGTAGCATCAGACGTATATGCATTAAGTGAGTATGAGCCAAGCAAGATCGTAAGAGATGGAAGAGAACCACCGTGGCACAACAACAGAGTTAGAAAACTGCTACGGAAGCAAAGGGAACTTCGCAGCAAACATAAACATAGCCAAAGCCTTGCAGACAAACAAAAATTACACGAAGCGAAACGTAGTGTGACGAGGGCTATGCGAGAGGCGTTCCATGAATTCTAAAGTAAACTTTTACGTAGTGACTTGACAGAAAACCCTAAGAAATTTTGGTCTTACGTCAAAGCGGTAGGTGGATCAAAACAAAATGTCCAGACACTCTGTGACCAAAATGGTACTGAAACAGAGGATGACAGACTAAAGGCCGAAATACTAAATGTCTTTTCCCAAAGCTGTTTCACAGAGGAAGACTGCACTGTAGTTCCTTCTCTAGATTGTCGCACAGATGACAAAATGGTAGATATCGAAATAGATGACAGAGGGACAGAAAAACAAAATCCCTCAAAGGAGGAAAGGCCACTGGACCTGATGGCATACCAGTTCGATTTTACACAGAGTACGCAAAGGAATTTGCCTTCATTCTTGCAGCGGTGTATCGTAGGTCTCTATAAGAGCGTGGCGTTCCAAAAGAATGGAAAAGGGCACAGGTCATCCCCGTTTTCAAGAAGGGACGTCGAACAGATGTGCAGAACTATAGACCTATATCTCTAACGTCGATCAGTTGTAGAGCTTTGGAACATACGTTCGAGTATAATGACTTTTCTGGAGACTAGAAATCTACTCTTGAAGAATCAGCATGGGTTTCGGAAAAGACGATCGTGTGAAACCCAGCTCGTGCTATTCGTCCACAAGACTCAGAGGGCCATAGACACGGGTTCCCAGGTAGATGTTTTTCTTGACTTCCGCAAGGCATTTGATACTATTCCCCACAGTCGTTTAATGAACAAAGTAAGAGCATATGGACTATCAGACCAATTGTGTGATTGGATTGAAGAGTTCCTAGATAACAGAATGCGGCACGTCATTCTCAATAAAGAGAAGTCTTCCGAAGTAGGAGTGATTTCAGGTGTGCCGCAGGGGAGTGTCGTAGGACCGTTGCTATTCACAACATATATAAATGACCTTGTGGATAACATTAGAAGTTCATTGAGGCTTTTTTGCGGATGATGCTGTAGTATATCGAGAGGTTGTAACAATGGAAAATTGTGCTGAAATGCTGAAGGATCTGCAACGAATTGACACATGGTGCAGGGAATGGCAATTGAATCTTAATGTAGATAAGTGTAATGTGCTGCGAATACATAGAAATAAACATCCTTTGTCATTCAGCTACAATATAGCAGTCAGCAACTGGAAGCAGTTAATTCCATAAATTATCTGGGAGTAGGCATTAGGAGTGATTTAAAATGGAATGACCATATAAAATTAATCGTCGGTAAAGCAGATGCCAGACTGAGACTCATTGGAAAAATCCTAAGGAAATGCAATCCGAAAAAAAAGGAAGTATGTTATTGTACACTTGTTCGCCCACTGCTCGAATACTGGTCACCGGTGTGGGATCCGTACCAGATAGGGTTGAGAGAAGAGATAGAGGAGATCCAAGGGAGAGCAGCGTGCTTCGTTACAGGATCATTTAGTAATCGCGAAAGCGTTACGGAGATGATAGATAAACTCTAGTGGAAGACTCTGCAAGAGAGATGCTCAGTAGCTCGGTACGGGCTTTTGTTGAAATTTCGAGAACATACCTTGACCGAGGAGTCAAGCAGCATATTGCTCCCCCCTACGTATATCTCGCGAAGAGACCATGAGGAAAAAATCAGAGAGATTAGAGCCCACACAGAGGCATACCGACAACCTTTCTTTCCACGAACAATACGAAACTGGAATAGAAGGGAGAACCGGTAGAGGTACTCAGAGTACCCTCCGCCACACACAGTCAAGTCGCTTGCGGAGTGTGGATGTAGATGTAGAAGAAGTAGATGTTGACGTGTTCATACACCGTGACTGTGGAAATTCAGTGCGGTGTAGTGTCTCCATGTGAGGCAATCAGAGCCGCTAGATATCGTGGCGTGGAATAAAAGGGCGCCTGAATAAGCTGCTGGGGAATACTCTGGTACGCGGATTTTAGGCCCTCCACAAAGTATCAACTGTGGTTGCGGGAGCACCTGAACAAAACGAGTTGCCGACAAACCATACCCCAGATACGTTCGACGGATGATATACCCAGGCGAAACGGCAGGTCAGGGAGGCAGTGCCACCCATCGTTCATCGATGGAGGCTTGCACGTTCCTCACCACCTACTGCCGCGCGTTGTCCTGCTGAAACATGGCACTTGGAACGGCCTGCAGGAAGGGCAGTACCTCGGGCGGTGAAACCTCTCTGATACAGCGGTAACTGTTCAGATTGCTTTCAAGATGTGCGGCCTTGTAGCCCGTTGGCACTGTGTACAGCCCTCTTCTCTCCACTGATTCCACATACGCCCCACCGTTGAACCAGCGTGCCCTGTACGAGCCGAAATGTTACGGAACGACACACCGGCCTCCCGGAGGTCAACCATTCTGCCCCGTTCGAACGCACTCGTGTGCCGATATTCCACCCTGTGATGTCGGTGACACTACTGGCACTTGGTTACACGTTTCCACTTCGTAAGAAGGCTCCGCACTTACTAGGTGTTACATGACCCTGACATGTCCGGTCACACACAAGAGAGCGCCAGTGAGCCTACTTGCGCGTCCTCTCCTCCATTTCAATCGTTTACGTATTCGCTCTTCTGTACGTCCTGTTATCGTGGCGTGTTGCAGATCATTGTTTGTGAGCGTTTCGCTTTTTACAAAACAGTAGTGTACATTTATGCCTACATTTATACTCCGAAAGCTACCTTACCGTGTGCAGTGGAGAGTACGTCTGCAACGATCTAGTTACATACGTATTTTAATCCCCGAGAAAATATTAATTTCAAACGTGAAGTTACGGTTTGTTTGGTGCTGCTGTGATCCTCACTCCGGCGACTGGTTTGATACAGCTCCACTTGTTAGTCCATCCTATGCAGCTTTCTTTATTTCTTGATAATTAACGCAGCTTACAACCATCCGAACCTCTTCATTGTTTTCAAGTATTTGTCTCTGTCTGTCTGTCTGTCTCTCTCTCTCTCTCTCTCTCTCTCTCTCTCTCTCTCTCTCTCTCTCTCCTCTCTAGAATTTTTAACCACAAAATTTCTCTCTGTTACAAAATTGTAAATTCCTCGATGCTTCAAGATGTGTCCGATCAGCCGATTCCTCCAGAATTCAAATTGTTCCATAAATGTCTTTTTTCCCCACATCGACTCAGTACTTCCATAGTCGTTATTAGATCAACCCACCCAACGTTCATCGATATTCTATAGCACGACACTGCAAAAGCTCCTATCTTCCTTTCGTTTCAATTACCTATCGTCGAAGTTTCACTTCCATGCAAGGCTATACTCCAGATCTATGTATATTACTAAGAGACCATCCCGTAATTCGCAACCCTTGAAACTTCTTTATTTTCAGTTGTGATTCTGTACTTAAACTGCTGAATGAAATGAGAAGTTGAAGCTTCTACGTTATTTGATTCTGAAGCTGCTGAGTGAAACTGAACGTACTGAGCCTACTTTCTTATCATGTCAACACTGACCTTCAATATCCTAGCTCAACGCAATCTGACTGCCCAAAAAAAGATAACTGCACTTCATATAATTAATTCGAAAGAATGGCCCTGACTAAAAATAAATCGTAAAAATAACCTATTTCATTAAGCACTTACCTCACAAAAATCTTCACTAAGCTAACTACTGCAATACAGCGATCGTCAATATTGCCAGTTAAATAAAAGATTCTGACTACTAAAGCCACTAACTACTAATAGGCATGTGGTTAGCAAAGGAAAGATTTTGTTGCAAAACAAATAATGTATTTTTTTACATTAATAATGTGACATCCAGTTGAGACACGAATATAAATCGTCATTGACATCTAGTACAAAGGTATATAATCATGAATAATATTCAATCTCCAAGTATAACATGAACAGATCGTTAACCTACGTTAACACTTCAGACCTGTACCCTCCATCAATGCTAGCTACTCACATCTAACATCCATTACTGCTGGCTGTTCACCTCCAACTGCCCCTTCCATCACTGCTGGCGACTAACTTCCAACTGCCCATCATTACTGGCGATTAACTTCCAACAACGAGTCCAACCAGCCACAGAGTCTCTTACAAAGAAAGCGCAGTCAGAGATCCAATGCAAAGCGCTACACAGCGCTTCCAACACAGAAGCAGCCCACTTACACCGGGAACCGAGAACCACTTGCTTAACTAACGGCTCCCAGGCGCTACGAAAGTTTTATTTTCAACATTCAGCGCAGTAATTGACCCAATTTAAAAATTCAAATGCAATCATATTGTATTTTTAACAGATATAATGTTATGTTGAAACTTTAACACAATGACACAAGTATTACTGTTAGAACTGTCAAATATTTTTTATTCGTCTTCGATCACAATATAAAGTCCCTCGACGATGACCGGTTTCAGTCAGTAATGACCATCTTAAGATCCCTTCTACACAATGTCATAATTTGATGAAGTCGTAATGGCATCGTCAAAATATATAACCACACTCAGCGAAGCATCGACACGTAGAACTAAGATATAGTGTAAAGCAGGCCACATAGTCCACACAGTCATTTTGCAACTGGCGTTACTGCACAAAACAGACCGCACTTCAGTATGTTTTGTACAGTCACGCTAGTTGCAAAATGACTGCATGGACTATGTGGCCTGCTTTACACCACATCTTAGTTCTACGTGTCGATGCTTTGCTGAGTGTGTTTACATGTTTTGAGATGCCATTACCGCTTTATCACATTAGGACATGATGTAGAACAGATATGAAGATGGTCATTACTGACTGAAACCGGTCATCGTAGAAAGACTTTATATTGTGATCAAAGATTGGAATAAAAAACATTTGGCAGTACTTCGATCACTGCTTGTATTCACTACTATGTCGCAACTTGTGAAGTCAGAACTGTGTTTTTGTCTTGAGGCAGATTTATTCATCCATTATTTGAAAATAATTTCAAACTTTTACGAGGATTTTTCCTTGCTGACATCTACCAAAATATGCTACTACATTTTCGCTGTGCATTCAGTAAAACTTCAGCATCAACTTCTTTGCTACCCATTCGATTCCCAAGTTTGCATACACTATCCATATATACCACTAAATGTACCTGCAAAATTATATCATTGTGCTGCACACAGTTCAGGAGATAATATGGTATCACAGATATTTAAGCGCGTGAGAATCTAGCTTCTCGTTAAAATAAAACACGCAGTAAAACTTGAACATCAGGCATGAGTTTTTAATCTGTTAGTTCTTTACTACTACCTCTATTCGCAACACGCTTTGTAGGCAGTTTTTACATATTTCAGAGAATTTATTTGAAAAATTATATCATTATACGACCGATAGTTCAGGAGATACGACGTCTTAAACACTGAGATGCGGGAAAGCTTGCTTTTCCTTAAAAGGAGCGCAAATTACCCAGTCTCTAATCATCCAGTGTTTCATAATGAGAGCTCTGGGAGACTTCCAACGAACTTAAAGCATAATTTCAAACCTTTTCTAAATTTATTTTCCCTTACATGATTAACGCCAATTATTTAACACATTGACTCATTTGTAAGGCAACAAGACGTTTAAAGCTGTTTTATACACGTGAGTTCAGTTATTTAAAAAATTGACTGGTACCTTCAGAAAAGATTTCTCAACACTTAAGCTTGTATACTTCATATTATATGTTAACAAAATCCTCTTTTTCGGAAATGCTTTGCTCGATATTGTCAATATGCATTTTATATCTTCCCGAACTCGGCTATCATCAGTTACTTTGCCACCCAAAGAACAAAACTTATCTACTATATTTATTGTATCATTCCGTAACCTAATTCTCTCAGCACCGCCTGATTTACTTCGAGTACGCTAGTTTTACTTTCATAGGTTTTACTTTCATAGCCTTCATATAATAACCTACCATCAAGACGCTATCCATTCCATTCAGTCATCCCAAGTCGTTAGTCGACTCTTCCAGAATTACAACGTCTTCGGCAAACTGCAAAGCTTTTATTTCTTGTTCCTGAGCTTTAATCTTTTCTTTCTTTCTTTCTTTTGCTTGTGCAGTTTTTCCCGCGGATACGTAGGGTCGGCATGGTTAATCGGATGCGGCAATGTTAGTTGAAGGGGTGGCCAGATGCCCTTCCTGCCGCCACTCCTTACCCCCCAGGAAGGAATTAATGTACCCCACCTGTCTGCGACTAGTGTAATCCATGGAATAGTGCTAAAGTGTTCAGATGTCTGCGAGCCATGTAACTGAGGCGGGACGTGGGGACCAGCCCGGTATTCACCTAGGGGGATGTGGAAAACCACATCCAGGCTGGCCGGCACATCGGCCCTCGTCGTTAATCCGCCGGGCGGATTCGATCCGGGGACGGCGCGCCTACCCGAGTCCAGGAAACAGCGCGTTAGCGCGTTCAGCTAACTGGTGGGTCATGTTCCTGAGCTATAATCGCCTTTCTAAATTTCTCCTTGGCTTCCTTCATAGCTTGCTCAATGTACAGATTTAATAACATCGTGAATAGGCTGCAAAGCTGATTCACTCCCTTCTGAGTTACGGCTTACCCTTTACGCCCTTCAGGTCTTACGGCTGTCGTGTGGTTCCAGAAACCACAGAAAGGCAAAATCGCAGGAACAGAACAAGAAACTTGCGTTTATGCCTTTCTGTGGTACAATGTCGAGAAAGATTGAAGAGACACAACATCTCATCAGTGTTCAGGTACCAAACAAAAATACGGCAGTTCCAGAGGCCTGTGAGGGGACGATCTAGGGCTTAGAACATCTGGACTGTACAAGATAACATGCCAGTGTGCCCGCTGCAACGTCGCCCAAACAGTACACGCTGTGGAGCAATCGCGGACGAGAGATGCTTCACACTATCCTAAAAAGACAGCGCTGGCAAAACACGCTTTCGAAAATCGACATCGAATTCTGTTTGACGAAACATCTGTCATTATGAGGATGAAGGGATTTTGAGATAGCGCTATAAAAGAAACTGTAGAAATAAGAATATCTGAAAAGAGCATAAGTAAGAACGGAAGATTGCAGCTCAGCATAGCACAAACGTCCGCAGCTCGTGGTATAGTGGCTAACGTTGCTGCCTCTGGATTATGGGGTACCTGGTTCGATTCCCGGCCAGATTGAGGATATTCTCTGGCCGGGGACTGTGTATTTATGTTGTCCGCATCATTTCATTATCATAGTCATCATTCGTGACAGTGTCTTGACTGGATTGTGTAAAAATTGGACTGTGTAAACTTGGGACTTTGTACGGGCGCTGATGACCGCGCAGTTGGGCGCCCCACAAACCAAACACCACCACAGCTGGCGAGGAAGAGAGCACCAGTGACGTCATAGCCAGCAGAGCGGCTATGTAACGGCAAGGCAACGGCGACACGCGACTCATTTACTTAAATATTTTCAACATTCCGTAGCCCTGTCAGCAACTGTATAAATATTAATTTTAATTTTAAACATCAATGGCCTCAGTTGCACAGATTACCTAGATTTATCTAGGTTTCAGTCGGGATAATCCAACCTTCTTCAGAATAAAAGTAACTACCGTTTGTCCATAGTGGACATCATCAAGCTAAAACCACAAATCCTTAAATTATCGTCAGGCTGTAAAAACTTATCTGAAACTGCCTCGGCGCCACTTTCGCGACCGCGATGCGGCAACCACGAGTGCTGTAATGTAACTGACCGTAGCGTCATGAGGCCCGCCTAGGCGGACAGAATACCTTGCGCCAGCGCATAAACTGTGTGAACGGTACTTGCTGGGACAAGACGTGAACCTAACTCCCAGTATGTACCGTTCACACAGTTTATGCGCAGGCGCAAGGTATTGTGTCCGCCTAGGCGAGCCTCATGACGCTACGGTCAGTTACAGTACAGCACTCTTGGCTGCCGCATCAAAAATGGCTCTGAGCACTACGGGACTCAACTTCTGAGGTCATTAGTCCCCTAGAACTTTTTTTTTTTTTTTTTTTAAAAAAAAAAAAAATTCTTTATTTCCAATTACATATTAATCATACAATGTAGCCCACTACCTTATATGATTAGTGGGCCGTTATACATATACATTTATTCATCTTTTTGCAGCTATTCCACATTCAACTTAGTGACTAGTTGGTTATGCACTATATGAAAACTACAATGGGCATAATTATATGTTCTAAGTACTAAGTGGTATCCTAATTAACTACTAACTATGGACTAGTCGCTATAGCCTGCAGCGTTACAAATGTGTCAGCTGGAATATAAACCTACTGTAAGGCCTTGCTCATTGAGCGAATCCCAATGAGCGTGCCCCTGACACTGGGCAGGCCATGGTGTTAGTCGCTGCAGGTTCCTATAATTGAATTCTAAAACTAGGTTCTACAACTAAACTTATCCTAGGGTCAATTTCAGGTGCGTTGTCTAATTTAGGTTATTGGTGCACCCCACTCCCCCTGATCCCGAGCGCGGCGGATTCTCGACTAACGAAGTCGGCCTTTCCGGGTTCGGGCGGCTTGGGAATAGGGTACTAGACTTCATCGGTATTATTGTGTCTTAGTATGGGGCCAGTTTGGTTCTCGCAGATAGTCCCTTAAGACTTTCTGTGATACCGCGTTTGCCAATTCGTTGATAGTCTGAAAAGTGTCGCGTTGTCTTAAGAGTCTGAATGTGTCGTTGTGGGGTAGTTGGTCGCGTAACACAGAGGCCACATCATTGAAAGAGGGGCACTCGTAGACTACATGGTCAGGAGTACCCTCCGGAGCACCACAGTCACACGCGGGTGTCGCCTTTCTTCCAAATCGACATAAGTATGTCGGATAGGGTCCATGGCCAGTGAGAAGGTGGATCAATCCCCTAGTTGGTTCGAAATACTTCATTTCCAATCTTTCCCTAACGTCCGGTAAAAGGTTGAATGTTCTTCGTCCTGTTTCTTCGTTTTCCCATGACTGTTGCCACAGCTGACCCCCTCTTAACCTGATCTCAACTTTGTTTTCTGTCCTACTCCCCAAAATTTCTTCTATCTTATCCATGTTCCCCTTTTTTGCCCAGTACCAGGCAGCCTGCTCACGAATTTTAATGTCTAAGGGGCAGAGTCCCATTATGACTAATAGGGCCCCTCCCGGTGTGGTCCTGTAAGCCCCTGTTGATCTCATAATCATGTTTCTTTGTATTCTTCTCACTGTCATGGCAGGCACCACCCTCGTGAGCCTGTGTGCCCAGACTCCAGAACCGTAACCCACTATGGAGGTGAGTATGCTGTTATGATATAATTTGATAAGATGTGGTGGGAGGTGGAAACGTTTATGCCCAATGGAGATGAGGTTGTTGAGTACTTGTAAGGCTCTTTGTGTTACGGTTTCAATGTGTCTGCCGAATGACCACCTCTCATCAATGATGATGCCCAGGTATCGAGTCTCACGTCGTCTCACGTCCCCTAGAACTTAGAACTAGTTAAACCTAACTAACCTAAGGACATCAAACGCACCCATATCCGAGGCAGGATTCGAACCTGCGACCGTAGCGGCCTCGCGGTTCCAGACTGCAGCGCCTAGAACCGCACGGCCACTTCTGCCGGCGCTGCCGCATCGCGGTCGCGAAGTGGGACCGAGGCAGTTTCAGATAAGTTTTTACAGTCTGACGATAATTTATGGATTTGCGGTTTTAGCTTGACGATGTCCCTATGGACAACGGTAGTTACTTTTATTCTGAAGAAGGTTGGGTTATCCCGACTGAAACCTAGGGAAATGTAGGGAATCTGTGCAACTGAGGCCGTTGATTTTAAAAATTAAAACTGAGTCATTTACCACTTGACAATGCCCGAGGAGACCTGGGTCGAAAGCTCGTGGGATTTCAACCAATGACGCGTCTAGAAGGCGAGAAAATTTTATTAACAATAACTGTATATTTGTCTTTCTTCGACCTATCCTCTAAGTCAAGTCGCAAGGTGAGTGCTGCTTCGCGCGTTCCTACATTTGCCCAAAACCAAACCAATCGGCCCTAAGGTCGGCCGCTACCAGTTTTTCCACGGCACCTGATTTGTTATGTTACTCCAGCGTGGTTTCTACATTTACATCTACATCTACATTTATACTCCGCAAGCCACCCAACGGTGTGTGGCGGAGGGCACTTTACGTGCCACTGTCATTACATCCCTTTCCTGTTCCAGTCGCGTATGGTTCGCGGGAAGAACGACTATCTGAAAGCCTCCGTGCGTGCTCGAATCTCTCTAATTTTACATTCGTGATCTCCTCGGGAGGTATAAGTAGGGGGAAGCAATATATTCGATACCTCATCCAGAAACGCACCCTCTCGAAACCTGGCGAGCAAGCTACACCGCGATGCAGAGCGCCTCTCTTGCAGAGGCTGCCACTTGAGTTTATTAAACATCTCCGTAACGCTATCACGGTTACCAAATAACCCTGTGACGAAACGCGCCGCTCTTCTTTGGATCTTCTCTATCTCCTCCGTCAGTATGTTATAGTTTCCAGCGATTCTCCACAAATAGTGTAATCCAATAGTAGCGGATCTCTTCACCTCTTTAAGGACAATTTGTTACATTTATTTACGTCCACAGTTAAGTGCCACTCCATGCAGCAAACATTTATCCTCTGCGGGTGCTTTGCAAGTCTTCTGGCGTTACAGCCGTCCCATAATGATCAGCATCTTCTGCGAAAGGCCTCGTAGAGCTTCCGACATTATGCACCATCCGCAGCGTTTGTGGTGGTATGCTGCAGTGCTGTGGGTCGGCGAAGCATGTTTGGCAGGTGGCCAGTGCGTCGGCGCTGATGAAGACATTGGCGGGCCGGCACGCCACGTTGGGTAATTAATTAGCAGCCAGCGGCCGGGCCCGCCTTTTCGTCGTTCAGGCAGCTCGTTTGCGCGCGGCGATAAGGCACGGCGTGCGTGTCCGCGCGACATTCAATTACAGGCGGTGGGCGGCGGCGGTGGGCGGCGGGGGCGGCGGGGCGGGCGGCGCTTTGTGCACAGTGTTCCCGACCCGGCGCCGGCCCGACGCGGCGGTCGCCCGCTGCGCGACTCCAATCGGTAATCCGGGGACCCCCGCAGTCGCGCCGTGACCAATCGCAGCCGCGCTGTGCCCGGGGAAAGGGCCCGCCGCAGACGACACAATTACGTTCGCCCCGTCTTCCCAACGTTTCGTCAGGTAAATTCGATTTCTCGTTCCGAATCGAGACTCATTCCGGCCTCACTGACAGCCCTCTTGACTGCAACAGTTCAGTGGCGTACAGGGTGATCCGAGATTGTAGACCCCAGAGTGGTGCAGCGGAACCTACACGAGAAAGAAAACTGCAGGCTGTCATTTACAACATATCGTCGGATCCGACCCTTTGCTGAGAGATAAAGCGAAACGTCCCAGACAATTACTAAACAGGCTGTAAAGTACTTAAATCGACAAACTGTGGGAGGTTGTAGGGGACATCAAAACAAATATTTTTTCCTAATGTCATTTTTCCCAATGAGGATTATTTAAATCGGTGGAGGGCGTATTACGCTCTTCAGTTGTAGGCAACTGCTGTCCACCAGTGCAGCAGTGCATTGTCTCTGTTTACTAATGGAGCGATACACCTGGTGTGAGTACACTGATATGGTTGGCGCGTACTACGTAGCGCAGCACAGCGGACGAGCTGCACAGCGAGACAATATCCTAATCGCCGTATTCCGCATCATACAACCTTTGCTGCTGTGTACCAACTTCTGCGTGCGACCAGGTCATTTAGCAGATTACCTGGAACAGTCCTTCGAGAACAATTGTTACGTCCATTTCACTTACAGCGTGTTCACAACCTGGAACCAGTTGATTACCCACCCAGAGCACAGTTTTCGCTGTGGTACCTGGAACAGTGTGAAATGCATCCTACAATTCCATCCTCTGTGTTGCTTACCGATGAAGCAACGTTCGGGCGTGATGGAGTCTTCAACATGCACAATTCGCATGTTTGGAGTGAGGATAACCCACATGCCACAGTTTCTAGCGCTCACCAAGTGCGGTTCTTCGTTAATGTGTGGGTCGGTGCTATTGGGGACTGTTTAATTGGGCCGTATCTGCTACCTAGGCCATTAAATGGCAGGCACTATTACAATTTTCTTGCCAGAGCATTGCCAGAATTGCTGGAAACGTCCCACTCCCTACAAGACAACGCATGTGGTTCCAACTTGAAGGCGCGCCGGCACATTTCACTCGTCGTGTGCGTCGATTCCTGGACCGACGATTCCCAGAAACGTGGATTGGCAGAGATGGTCCTGCTCGATCCCTAGATATGGCCCCTCTGGACTTTTTTTTGTGGGGAGAGATGCGCAACCTTGTTTACGCAACTCCTCTTGCATCAGAAGAGTATCTGGTTGCCCGGATAGTAGCAGCAGCAGGAACAATTCAGGATACTCCTGGGGTTTTTGCCCGTGTTAGACAGAACACGATCAGACGGTGTATCCTTGGTTTACGTGTCAATGGAGGCATTTTTGAAAATCTACTGTAATTGAAATTGGGTTGTGTCAATGAATTGTCTCTTGGTCATTAAAAAATGGAAAAGTGTTTGTTGGTTTAATTAATTTGTCGGCAGAGAAATCTTCCTCTACCGTTTTAAATACTCCTCATAGGAAAAAATAACATTAGGGAAAAATATTTGTTTTGATGTCCCCTACAACCTCCCAGAGTTTGTCGGTTTAAGTACTTTTCACCCTGTAGTTCCCAGAATGTGTTTTTCATTCTGCAGCGGAGTGTGTGCTGATATGAAACTTTCTGGCAGATTAAAACTGTGTGCCGGACCGAGACTCGAACTCGGGACCTTTGCCTTTCGCGGGCAAGTGCTCTACCATCTGAGGTACCCAAGCACGACTCACGCCTCGTCTTCACACCTTCACTTCTGCCAGTATCTCGTCTCCTACCTTCCAAACTTTACAGAAGCTCTCCTGCGAACCTTGCAGTACTAGCACTCCTGAAACAAAGGATATTTCGGAGACAAGTTTCATACCAGCGCACATTCCGCTGCAGAGTGAAAATCTCATTCTGGAAACATCCCCCAGGCTGCGGCTAAGCCATGTCTCCGCAATATCCTTTCTTTCAGGAGTGCTAGTTCTGCAAGGTTCGCAGGAGTGCTTCTGTAAAATTTGGAAAGTAGGAGACGATATACTGGCGGAAGTAAACCTGTAAGGACGGGGCGTGAGTCGTGGTTTGGTAGCTCTGCCGGCGAAAGGCAAAGGTCCCGAGTTCGAGTCTCTGTCCGGCACACAGTTTTAATCTGCCAGGAAGTTTCAATTACTTCAGTTATTTTGAGAAGGTACGTGGATTTCAAGAACTAAACAACGCCTACTGCAGGGAGCTGAAACTTCTGTAAGTCAGCGACGTCTACACAGTTGCAGGTGACGCACACAGCCAACCATTTGCAATAAATGGTCGTATTCGATTAACATTTCCCATGGTTTCAATGGATTTAAACCAGTCTTTCTCAGAACAACAAGACATAAACTTCACATTAGCAAAAAGTCAGTAAAGGTGTCTCCACACGAAATGTGTCGGCAACGGTCTGTACGTCCATATATGACAGTTAAAGCCACTAGAATCAATGGCTTGTAACACCAGTGCATGCTACGGCGTGTAGGTCTTAACATGGTCTGGTATTTTATGTCACTGGTTTTACTGATGTGACAAGCCGTTGATTCTAGGGCCTTAACTTTTATATAGGGCGTACAGACCGTTCTCGGCACATTTTATTTGGAGATTAACGTGTAGGCTTTCACGGCCCCGCTGGCCAGGGTGGCCGAGTGGTTCTAGGCGCTGCAGTCTTTAACCGCGCGACCGCTACGGTCGCAGGTTCGAATCCTGCCTCGGGCATGGATGTGTGTGATGTCCTTAGGTTAGTTCGGTTTAAGTAGTTCTAAGCTCTAGGGGACTGATGACCTCAGCTGTTAAGTCCCATAGTGCTCAGAGACATTGGAACCATTTTTTCACGGCCCACGTCTTCGCAACCTCTTCTGAGGTGACTCAGAAGAAGTTACCCGCAGTTGGCAACGAAGCGTCAGGAGGAAGAATTTCTACTTGTCGACCACGGCCTCTTATCCCGGAAGCTTTAATTAATGGTTACTGACCGATTACTAATGCTTCTCAGGAAGACGGATTTAAATCCGTTGAAACTATGGTAATGATTGAAACTTCCTGGCAGATTAAAACTGTGTGCCGGACCGAGACTCAAACTCGGGACCTTTGCCTTTCGCGGGCAAGAGCTCTACCAACTGAGCTACCCAAGCACGACTCACGCCCCGTCCTCACAGCTTTACTTCTGCCAGGTCCCGAGTTCGAGTCTCGGTCCGGCACACAGTTTTAATCTGCCAGGAAGTTTCATCTCAGCGCACACTCCGCTGCAGAGTGAAAATCTCATTATGGTAATGATTGATTGAAAACCACCATTTATTGTTAATGTTTGGTTGTCTATTTCACCTGCTACTGTACTGTTATTTGACAACCTTGCGAAGAGTATTGCTCATTTGTTAGATTAATATTTGCGTAAACATAACGTCTAAGCACTCAGCTATGGTGGCGTGTCCTTTGAAAGAAAGTACATGCTGTTTCAAATTAATTATACGAGTTTAAATCTTTGTAGCATTTATTACATTCAGCTCATAATTATACAAAATACATCAAATGAAAGAACAACTCAAACAGATTGTGCGCCAAGGGGGAAACGGCCAATAGTGTCTGAAGAACGTGTTGAACGAGTGATAGTGTTTGACGTTTAGCTCCCAGAAAACAATTCCGAAGGCTAGTCGTCAATAAGCAATTCCAGAGACACGCTGTGTGAAGACTTTTCAAGAGACGCTTAAAACTACGTCCTTATCGGTCGCAGTTTTCACAAACTCTAAAGCCTACGGGTAACGGTTTACCTGCCAACTTCGCAACCGAAATACTGCTGCATGACGATGAAGATTTTCTGGGTCGTGTCGGCTCAGTTACGAATCGACATTTCACTTCAGTGGAAATGTGAACGCATATAATGTGCGAATCTGGTGGTCAGCAAATTCCCAGTAGATATTACAGCTGCAATGAGACTTCCATTCGGATTTTCGTTTGAAAGAATCCCTGTATGGCATCAAGATCAAAGGCAACGATGTGTTAAAGGAAAAAGTACAAAACTAGTTTTGAGATCTTGGTCAAGAATTCTTCGCTAAGAGGATAATAAAACATGTAATAAGGTATTATTTGAACACTTACTTTGTTATGTTTTTAAACTGTTTGGTAATCAAAATAATTGCTCCTTGCTATGTTTCAGACTTAGTGTTCATTAATACACACTGGCGTGCAAAACTTAAGGACGGAAGTACCATTCCCATGATGTGTCAGTGCCAAGTAACTTAGCTCCTTGAAACGTCAGCCATACATAGAAGCAACTACTGCAGTATGGTACAGAAGGAAACTGCAAGAAATACACACTGAGACAAACTGAAATGACACTCTTATTCAAAGACAATAATTAAACTGAAGTCACCGCGAGTCCTGATTGTTCTCTGAACGCTACAAACGACGGGACGTGGTACTTAACAGGGCGTATGGTTACCACGGATGGCAATGAATTCTCTGCAGTGTGTTCCCATGCTGGCCACGTGGTAGGTAAAAAGTGATCGTGTGAGGGCGCACCACTGTTCCACCAGTGCGGTTGGCATCTGCTGGATGGTCGCTGGTGCGTGCAACGTTACGCGCAAGTAGGCGAGCTAGCCGGCCTCCTAGAAGTTTTGCAAGGTAAGGTGAATTTATCTGCGAATCTGTGCGGTCCCAGGGCCGATAGAACGACGAGGCCAGACAGGCCGCTCCAGGCGGTCACGTGCGTTAGCAAAGGACCGAACGTGGGGAAAATCACGACGCTGGGAATTTGGACGGCTGTTACTCGCATGTCCTTTGTGCAGGAGATGCTCCAGGAAATGGAGTGTCAGATAATCTTAAACGTGGCTAAGTTACAACTCTCTGAGGTTCGACAATACATCACAGTTAGATATTAGCCAGAATCTGAATAGGTCTGCAATCTCCGAAAAATAAGGCACATCCAAACACACAACAGTATCTCATTATCACTATAACTGCAGAAGTTAATACACTGAAGAGCCAGAGAAACTGGCACACCTGCCTAAAATGGTGTTGGTACCCCGCGAGCACTCAGAAGAACGTTGCATGGACTCGACTAACGTCTGAAGTAGCACTGGAGGGAATTGACATCATTATTCCTGCAGTGATGTCCATAAATGCGTAAGAGTACGGGGAGATTGGCGACCAGCGGAAGTGTTTAATATCAGAAGAGTGTTCCTGGAGCCACTCTGCACCGATTCTGGACGTGTGGTGTGCCACATTGGCCTGCTGGAATTGCCCAAGTCCGTCGGAATGCACAATGGACATGAATGGATGCAGGTGATCAGACAGCATGCTTACGTACGTATCACCTGTCAGAGTCGTATCTAGACGTATCAGGGGTCCCATATCACTCCAACTGCACACACCCATTACAGATCCTCCACCAGCCCGCTGACATGCAGGGTCCATAGATTCAGAAGGTTGTCTCCATACCATTCACTTCCATCCACTCAATACAATTTGAAACGATACTCGTCCACCTAGGCAACGTGTTTACGGTCATCAACAGTCGAATGCCAGTGTTGACGGGCTCAGGCGAGGTATAATGCCTTGTGTCGTGCAGTCATCAAGGGTACACGAGTGGCCCTTCGGCTCCGAAAGCCCATATCGATGATGTTTTGTTGAATGTTTCAACGCTGACACTTCTTAACGGCCGAGCATTGAAATCTGCAGCAAATTGCAGAATGGTTGCACTTCTGTCATGTTGAACGATTCTCTGCAGTCGTCGTTGGTCCCGTTCTTACAAAATATTTCTCTGCCCACAGCGATGTCGGAGATTTGATGTTTTATCAGATTCCTGATATTCACGGTACACTCGTGAAATTGTCGCACGGGAAAATCCCCACTTCATCGCAACCTCGGAGATGCTGTGTCCCAACGTTCGTGCGCAGACCATAACAACACATTCAAACTGACTTAAATCTAGATAATATGCCATTGGAGCTGCAGTAACCGATCTATCAACTGCGCCAGATACTTCGTATTCTATACAGGCATTGCCGACCGCAGCGCCGTATTCTGCTTGTTTAGATTTCTCCGTATTTCAATACGCATGCCTATACCAGTGTCACTGGCACTTCAGTGTAGTTCACAGTGAATAAATATTTACACAATGAACCTAATAATTAACAACTTGTAATCGCTTCATAAGATTTGAACGAGCGGTATCTCAGATGAGAGCGTTGCACTACAACTATCATGGCTGAAAGTTACGTACCTTTACCTGTTTTATTTATTGATTTACGAAGCTTTTTAACGTATTTTTCATTATACAAATGTGTGTCAGAACGTCTATTCTCCACATTTACACAGCAAATGAATGCAGCATGAACACCTCATATTTTGTTATACTTGTGTTTTTATTTAATGAATTTTTGCTAATTTGCCCGTAACTTTATTTAAATGTTTATTGCAAGTGCTATTAAAAAACTGTGCTAATTTAAAAGTGATCAATCGCATGTGCTAGCGGAGACCACCTTTGTTGAATTACGCCAAAGGAGGCCTGGCAAGCAGGCTGCAATAATTGTTTAAACTATATTTAACGACAATTCATTGTCGTTTAACATGAGCGCACTTGCGTAAGATTGCTGTCTTATTTATTTATTAACCAACTATTACTTATATTTAATGTAAATTGTCTGAATGTAACCGAATGTTCATAACATTTCGTTTTATTTAAATATTGTTATAATATAATAGTTTTGTGTGAGAAAGTGATCAAGTGAGTCAAATCATGTCTGTAGGGGTTGAGAACGTATTTTTGGTGAGGATGGCTCTCAGCCAATGAGAGTTGGAAAGTGGCGAAACATCGCTGGAGTCATGTGGAGAATAGGACTTTTCTAGTGAAGGGCTCAGGGGAGCGAACCTGGACTCTTTTACGTTTGTTCTTCAAGCAGGCAGACCTTCGAGTGATGCAGTGCTTTATTCGGTTGTGTAGCTGATAGATTCTGGGCGGTAAACAGCCGCTACAGTACTTTTAAATTTTCAAGGGACTTCATATTTCGAGAGGTCTGAATGTGCTGCGAAGTAGGACTCTGACTTTTGCCCCCTATACTACGCAACTGAGGACAGGCCGAGTATGGCTTACTATTCTTTGTATCGCTTATGTTAATTTCTGAATCATCATGGTGAACTATGAACTGTTGTGAGCGGTACATGTTTCGTATACTGTGATCATGAAATGGACTTAGTTTTCGCGTAACTTTGACCACTATTTAGTTTGGGAACTTTGCTACCATTCTCGAAACGCTCTCAATGTAACTTTACTTCATTTCATGAGGATTTTTTTCTGTCTGTATTTCAACTGAATATCGTAGAACTACTTCCCGTTTATTTGAGATGTCCTTTCTTCAATGAGCATTATTGAATGTAATTCTCTGCCGTCTACATCAATTACAGACATTAAAATAGTCCTCCTTATTAAATTGTTCATTTATCTTTTAGTTTCTATTTGTGTGTATTTTATTAGCTCGTAATTCTAGTCAATGTATAGACTATTTGACTGCATGATCACACTTACAGTTTATTATTTGCTGCGAATTAGCTGATGGGCATGAAAGCAGACGTGCGTGGCTCGACCCTATGACTATAATGAGTTACTGTCTTTTAACCAGTACCTAAAGGTAGCCACAGTACCTAAAGTACGAGTAACCGAAGGGAAAGATGCAACTGGTCTGCTCGTATGGGATGCTGTTTAGGAAGAGCAAGTACTCAGCTGTCACCGTTAGGTAACGTCGCAATTTGGACGTGCTGCAGTACGACTGCCCAACCGATTTCCCACGTGCTCGATCGGAATAAGTCGGGAGTAAGGACAGGCCAGTCTATTTACCAATTAGTCTCTCGTTCCAAGAGTTCCTCCACCTACACTACTAGCCGGCCGCTGTGACCGAGCGGTTCTAGGCTCTTCAGTCTGGGACCGCGCGACCGCTACGGTCGCAGGTTCGAATCCTGCCTCGGGCATGGATGTGTGTGATGTCCTTAGGTTCGTTAGGTTTAAGTAGTTCTAAGTTCTAGGGGACTGATGACCTTATATGTTAAGTCCCGTAGTGCTCAGAGCCATCTGAACCATTTTGAACCTACGCTACTCAATGGAATCGCACTTTTCCATGCATTAAAATCAAGTCAGGGCCGAATGCACCCATGAAAAGAGGCGTATGGGGAAGGAGTACAGTGTTACGATAAAGTTGACCGCTGACTGTATTGTGTTAGAAGATTTAGAGGTCAGTAAGCCTAGGCAACGTAATCTCCTCCCAACCCGTGACATCTGGACCACCAAAACAATCGTGTTCGACAATGCTGGACTTGCTCTCATACAGCGTGAGTTAGGAATGCGTAATGCACTCTCGAACATTGTCGAACCGACCTTCATTTCTGTGGAAATGCTCAACAACATTGAACAGCGAAGTGAAGAAGTTCTTGGAACGAGAGGATACTCGGCTTAAATATCATAGAGCACGCATAGGATGCGTTAAGACGTACTTCAGCGTTTACACATACAAAAACAATCGTCCGGCTGTCGTCAACCTCACAGGTGGAAGAATGGAACGCCCTACCGCAAGAACTTTTTACCAACCTTGTAGCACATTGCAGAGCATGCATTGCCGCCCTTGGCGATCACACGTCCTATTAAGAACCATGTCCCGCCTTTTGTAACGTCCAGGCGACCATCATTAATCACAGTGAATTTAGTGTAATTATTGTCTTCGAAGAAAAGTGTCATTTCGGTTGTCTGATTCCGTATTTATTTCTGTACCATAATACAGCAGTCCTTTCTAAATATGTTCCAAGTTTTACCGGGCTATGGTGCTCGGCAGTAACACACCAAGCGAATGTTGCTGTCGTCCATAAATTTTGCACATTACTGTAGTATAGGAAAATGACAAGCTAAGTGGCTCAATCCAAAAGATACAGTTGTAACCTTAATTATCCATTTTGTTGTTGTTGTTGTTGTGGTCTTCTGTCCAGAGTCTCGTTTGATGCAGCTCTCCATGCTACTCTATCCTGTGCAAGCTTCTTCATCTCTGAGTAACTACTGCAACCTACATCCTTCTGAATCTACTTAATGTATTCATCTCTTGGTCTCCCTCTACGATTTTTACCCTCCACGCTGCCCTCCAATAGTAAATTGGTGATCACTTGATATGTCAGAACATGTCCTACCAACCGATCCCTTCTCGTAGTCAAATTGTGCCACAAACATCTCTTCTCCCCAGTCATATTCAATACTTCCTCATTTGTTATGTGATCTACCCATCTAATCTTCAGCATTCTTCTGTTGCACCACATTTTGAAAGCTTCTATTCTCTTCTTGACCACATTATTTATTGTCAATGTTTCACTTCCATACATTGCTATACTCCATACAAATACTTTCAGAAACGACTTCCTGACACTTAAATCTATACTCGAAGTTAACAAATTTCTCTTCTTCAGAAACGCTTTCCTTGCCGTTGCCATTCTACATTTTATATCCTCTCTACTTCGACTATCATCAGTTATTTTGCTCCCCAACTAGCAAAAGGCATCTACTACTTTAAGTGCCTCATTTCCTAATCTAATTCCCTCAGCATCACCCGACTTAATTCGACTATATTCCGTTATCCTCGTTTTGCTTTTGTTGATATTCATCTTATATCTTCCTTTCAAGACACGGTCCATTCCGTTCAACTGCTCTTCCAAGTCCTTTGCTGTCTCTGACAGAATTACAAATTCATTGGCGAACCTCAGAGAGGGGAATGATGACCTCAGATGTCAAGTCCCATAGTGCTCAGAGCCATTTGAACCTCAAAGTTTTTATTTCTTCTCCATGGATTTTAATTCCTACTCCGAATTTTTCTTTTGTTTGCTTTACTAAAAGAGAAGTGTTGTGGTGCGTCATATAACAATTTTTCTGACTTTTTATTTTTTCTCAATGACAGAGCTTTTCATCGTGGTCGTACATGTGGAGAACTTCCCTCATGTGTGTCTGTGTATTCCCGCACGGTGGAGATAAAATCCACTACAAGGCCTCATGTGATGTATTCAGTGCTAACGAAATTCATTTATCTTGCTTCTGTGCAGTTAATTAATATTTAAATTATTATAGTTTTGGCAGGCGCGGGTTGTAAAGGCAGAATACTGAGATTTCAATCTACATGTTGATAGAAGCTAACAGCTCTGCGATGGAAAATTGTTTGTCCAGCGTAGCCCACTGACGGCTCTGGCTTAAAGAAGCCATTATCCGAACATGGTCTTCTTTCATCTCAGGCCGATTTAATAGATCCGTCTCATCGCCTCATTGATTAAAAACTTTTTATGTAAACAGAAATTCTTGAAATATTCCTTAGTATTTAATTTTGCTGTTAACCGTTGTTTTCTAAAACATCTTTGATTTCGGTTTGCCTTGCTGCTACTATAAAAAGTAAGCTTTTTGTTTCTTGGCCACAACCACTGTTTTACAGTTTCTTCATTAGCTTTCTAGTGCACAATTTTATTTGACGTAATCAATCCACCGTGAATATCCAACTCACAATGTCGCCTCATGATTAACAAGAGAAAAGTGCAGATATCTGGGCAAATTACTAGTTGTCGAAGTCATCCGATTAGGCCGAAATCCGTGCTGACGAGGTGTGGAGATTACGGGCTCGATCACCGCTCATGCCTCGGCATGGGCTTAAAATATACAGAATATTCAGAAATGACTACAGCGAACGATATACAGTCTGCATCAGGGGAATTGTGCATATTTTAGGAGGTTGAGGCGCAGACTATTCGGAATAGAATTACGCCAACCCCGGCTAGCTTGTAGCAAACGATTTTTGCGATGATTTTGCTGTACCGTCTACCTCCTTGGTTGGTTCGATTGCTCTCTAGCAACTTCCCGTCAGAGGGTTCCTTTTGCAGAGAGCGGCAGGCTATTTGGGCGCGTGCGCATTGCCATTGGAGAGGCTTGGATTGTATGTACCTGTGTTGAGTAGCGGCGCTCCGTGAAAGAAAAAGAAGGAAGGAAGATTGTTTTTAACGTCCCTTCGACATCGAAGTCACTAGAGAAGGAGCACAAGCTCTGCTTATGTCAAGGATGGGGAAGGAAATCGACAATGTCTTTTCAAATGAACTATCCCGCAATTTGCCGCGAGCGATTTAAGAAAATCATGGAAAACCTAAATTTGTATGGCCCGACTCGGATTTGAACCGTCATCCTCCCGAACGCTAGTCAATTGCGCTAACCACTGCACCACCTCGCGGAGTATGGTGACAGCACCCGAAACACTCGGCAGTGGTGTGTCCGGTGCCGATGTTCCTTGAGTAATAGCGTGGGCCACTTTGTTATTGCTAGAGGCGCGTGGGTCTTCAACGGCTCTATCAGCAACCTAAAGAACAAGTCAAGGTACAGCGTGGTTTTCTGCGTTTCTGTGGCGTAGGGTCTTGTCCACAATGAGTTGGCGACATTTTGGCGAACTACTATGGGGCTCTCGTAAATTCTGCTTCACTCTGGTAGCCTGTGGCCACTACGTTATTTCTAGTCAGTTTTGAGAGCTCAGCTAGTGTATGTGCAATAACTCCCTTCTTCCGGGTTTTTCATCAAATGGTGAGAATTATTGTGCTTCTTATGGTGTTCCCACGCCCCGGTTAAATCTGAAATCCGAGTAATGACCATACTCTCCTGTCAAATTTTGTGCAGTGTCGTCATCTCAAGTTGGTCCTCTTCTGCTAAGTCTTACATCAGTAGCTATTGTGCGTACAGACACCACTAATTCGGTACTCGTTTAGGGCATTGGTGCCTTCCCTTATGTTTTTTTATATATATCGGTGCTGGTGGTAAAAAATTTATGTTTGAAGTATTTCTATCCAAATGTTCCACTCTATGTAATGCACTGTAAAGGCCACACTGATGACTGATGTTTTAAAAAACGTGCAGAGCAGCCATCTGACAGTGGGGCTTGTATCTGTGTGTTATTATTTGGAGCCAGACTCTTAAATAATTTTTTCTTTCGTCCTGTTGTCAGCTAGTCAATTGTAATTATTACTTCGCTGTTCATGTTCTGTGTACTGTGGGGACTGTCAGTTACAAAAATTTGCTATTGAGCTCCAAGCTGTAATTACTGTCTCTCCATTTTTTTCCTTAACTGTGTGATTTAACTGAGTGCCTTGTAATAAAGAAATAGGCTCCTTTAGGCAGATACCTTTTTCAACAGGCTGTGTGCCTGCGATTAATGGTGTTTCGTATTGTGTAATAAAGCCTTTAAATTTTAAGAGTTCTTCGCTAGCTGAATTTACGTGATTACTGTTTTTTTTTCTTTTTTTTTTTTTTTACAAATCTGGCCACTGCACTGAACTATTGCATAACGCCCCTTACAGTGTTTAATAGTTTATACTACAGTTGCAAGTTCATATCAGCTTGATCAGGTGGAAATATTGTAATTGGATTACGTTAAAATTTCGCATGCACAGTTATGTTGCTCAACTCAGGGTTTGACTTGTTGTTTTATAGTTGTTATCTACAATCTATGAAATTCATTTGCGTTTTGACACCTACACTTTCCCTGAGCTGTAGTCAGAGTGTAGAATTTGTGGTTTCAGCTTGGTTTCATGTAGATCTGTTCAATTGTTATTTCTTGTAGCTTGAGGTCATCATAAATTATAATATGAAGTACAGAGCATGTGTTATTCATTCTGTGAAAGTTAAAACAAGGTTTTTGAATTTAAATGCTTAAATTTGGATTTCTATGTAATAAATTATTTTAAGCAATATGTATGATGTAAGTTCGGTCCAGCGTCTTAACGCTTCCTCCCCGATCCTGTCACTTCAAAAACATTCCATATAACATGTGTTTAATTTTTACTGGTTCAGTGATGCAACTGGATACATAGACAATTTGTCATTCCGCATGTTAGTACTCCATTTCCAATGGGTCCATTAATCGAGTGTTACTTCTGTTTAGTAGTTGAAGTTTTGAATCTGTGTTTGAATTTAGATAACTGAATTTTTTATCTGTGTTTGTGATTATGACTTGTTAGTCAATTCTGTTGTACCGTTTAAACATACTTACAAATACTGAGTACGCCGATTTGGTATATGTGTAAGAGTTCTGTAATTGAAACATCGCTGTTCCTTGTAGAGAATATGGTTGACGGTTTTCTAATCATGGACTATCAGTTCAAAGAGTGTTTACTTTTGTTTTCACTAAAGTGCTTAAGGACGCTGCTGTATCTGTCAGTAATATATTATCTATATGTAAACATGAACAGAGCGTAAATGAAGTAGAATGTATTAAATCGGTAAAATGTAGCCCTTCAAAAAGAACACGCCAAATTTGTACGTGTATCGGTGTTCCACAGAGAAGACTGAGGCAGAGCTTACGTAGGTAGGGCATCTATCCTTAGCTTTTTGCAAATCGGTGAATAATCCTATTAATACTCTTTACTGATGAAGGCACTTTCAATAGTGATGGTATCAATAACACTACCATATAATAAGCCCATTCTGATCTGAAATATGTAATGCATCACTAAAGCAAGGCACTTTTGTAGAGAGAGATAGAAAGATGTCGTTGTTAAATCCCTCTTTAAGGAAGGTGGTGAGAGATGTAAATAACTACCGATCTGTTTCACTGCTGACATCGTTTTCCAAAACATTTTGCGAAGGTGATATATTCTAGAATAGTGTCTCACCCGAGCAACAAAAAAAAAAAAAAAAAAAAGCCTCACAAAGTCGCAGTTTGGTTTTCGGAACTACTGAGAATGACATTTACGAGTTCACTCAACAAATTTTACAAGCATTAAATAAGAAAGTAGTTCTGGGTGGTATTTTCTACGAGCTATCTAGGGCACTTGACTATGTGAATCATAGGATTCTCCTGGATAAATTGATGTTTTATGGGATTAAAGGTATTGCCAATGACTGGATTGCCATATGTAACCTAAAGAATGCATAAAGTTGTATTTGGTAATTCAAGCAATATTGTCCGTGGAGGTAATTCTGACTCGGGAGAAATCAAGTTTCGGGTTCCCCAAGGCTCAAGCCTAGGTCAGCTAGTCTTTCTATGTGTAAAGTATCTTCCTTCGAATATACAACAAGCAGAGTTAGTTCTTTCTGCAGATGACACCAGTATTGTAATCTGTCCTACATACAGAAACAGATGAGAAAGAGTGTTCTTAAGAGAGCCATTGATTGGTATTCAGCGAATGACCCCATCCCCAGTTTTAAACACACACAATACTCGTATATTCAGTTCTGCACGTAAAAAAAGTTTAATTCAGCCACATTTGCACTTAGAATCACTGCAAATCTTGATGAGACACAAATCGGCAAGTTGCCATATTCGCATATTTTCGTTAAATAATGTCATATGGAATGATGTTCTGAAGTATCTCATCTTTAAGAAAGGAAGTCTTCTTTGATCAGAAACGTGTTGTAAGAAATATATGTGGTGCTCATCCACGATCATATTGTAGACATTTGTTTAATGAGTTGAGCATTCTCACTACTGTTCCACGGTATATGTATTCCCTCATGAGCATGATGTACCCTCTACAAACCAAAAGGAAGAATAATGTACCTAAATACAATACTTGAACGAAAAATGAGATTCATTATTCCACGCTAAGGTTGTCTTTAGCAGAAAAAGGAGCGAAAATATTTATGCTCACTTACCCAGTGAAATATAATGTCTGACAGACAGTAAAGTAAAGGTTGAAAAAAACCGAAAATGTTTCTCCTTGACATCTCTTTCCGTGGAAGAATTCCGTAGAAGGTGTGTGTAGGAATTACTAACTCAGATCCGTATATTTAAAATAAAATGAAAATAAAAGGCGCTTCAGTCTGGAACCGCGTGACCGCTACGGTCGCAGGTTCGAATCCTGCCTCGGGCATGGATGTGTGTGATGTCCTTAGGTTAGTTAGGTTTAATTAGTTCTAAGTTCTAGGCGACTGATGACCTCAGAAGTTAAGTCGCATAGTGCTCAGAGCCATTTTTTTGAAAATAAAAAAAGATAAAAATAAAAAGTACTTATAAACGTTCGGCATGTAGCCGTATTTAGAAAGTAATTTGTAATGTGAATGTGAAACGACTCTTTCCGTATGGCTGCGATTTATCGAGCAAAATGATCCAAGGAAATGAAACCAAGTAATTAACTCAGTAGGAAGAAGAAAACCCAATTACTGTGTGGAAATCGATTTCCAATTACGCGTCACTGGAAATGTAAGGCACGTAACGGCAGTCAGTTGAATGGGCCTGTTCTTTTACCACATCATCTTGCGGGCCCCATTATCTACACTCTTGAAAATGAGCTTCCAGCACTACTGGAGGTGGTTTATTCGGCTGCACGGATGGATACGTTCTCCCACCATGACGCGCCCCCTGCACATCCTAATCATCAGGTGACACATCACCTACGCTTAGTATTCCTCAGAGAACGGATCAGCATAAATGGTCACGTTTCTTGGCTACCAAGATCCCATCAGATTTTTTAACGTAGCGATGGTTAAAAGGCGATGTCTACAAAGAAAAAGTGAATAGAAGACACGAACTGATCGTGCCGCTCCCGTAAAAGAACATAGAGACCCCCTCAAAAGAGCTACACGTGATGTTGGCAAGACAACTCTAAAGTGCCTTGAAGTCGGAGGCGTAATGTATAAAAATCAGCTTTGAATTTGATCGCTTGGCCTTGCTAAACACCTTCATTATTTGTTTGGGTTACGTTCTAATAGTTTCATCTAAGCAACCAATATAAATTGAGTACATGTTGAATGTTTTATACGAATCGGTATACATTACCGGCTCCCGAAACATATGCCACTGCACCTGTATAACAATTTACACAGTGTATAAAATGGTTCAAATGGCTCTGAGCACCACGGGGCTTAACTTCTGAGGTCATCAGTCCCCTAGAACTTAAAACTTATTAAACCTAACTAACCTAAGGACATCTCACACATCCATGCCCGAGGCTGGATTCGAACCTGCGACCGTAGCGGTCTCGCGGTTCCAGACTGTAGCGCCTAGAACCGCAGGGCCACTTCGGCCGGCTAGAGCCTTAAAGTCTAAAGAATAAAGCAAGAGGGATGTTCAGTACGTACTGTAACAATTTTTTTTTCTCGTTCAGTTTCAGTTCAAATGCTGAGTATTGTGTGACGTGGTGGAATATTCCCGCTTCAGCCGCTATAGTTTCATGAAGTTCCGATAAGTGATGGCGCTATGTGAACTTGTCAAAAGGGCGGAGGTAACGGAGGTGCGCTCCAAGCAGAGAGCTTTGATTGAGGGTTTTTTTTTTTGCAGAAAAAAGGGCATTCCAGATATTCATCGGCACTTGCAGAATGTCTACGGAGACTTGCATTGAACAAAAGCACGGTGAGTCGTTGAGCGAGGCGTCTGTCATCATCGCTACAAAGTCGCACAAACATGTCCGACCTCCTGCGTGTCAGCCGGCCACACACACCTGCTGTTGCAACGTGCGGACGCTCACAAACACCTCGCTGCTCAAGTGGGAGGACTCTGTTATTAGTAGTAACACAATCGTCCACCAGTTGGGTTCCCGCAGGTTTGTATACCGAGCGAGGTGGCGAGGTGGTTAGCACACTGGACTCGCATTCGGGAGGACGACGGTTCAATCCCGCGTCCGGCCACCCTGACTTAGGTTTTCCGTGATTTCTCTAAATCTCTTCAGGCAAATGCCGGGATGGTTCCTTTGAAAAGGGCACGGCCGACTTCCTTGCTCATCCTTCCCTGATCCGGCGACCTCGCAGTTTGTTCTCCTCCCCCAAAACAACCAACCCCAACCGAAGGTTTGTGCCCGTCGACTTCCTCGTCGCCTAACGGAAGAGCATAAAGAACAACGAAGGTCCACCAGTGCGAAATTGCTTGCGCATTACGAGGCTGTTCGAGACAATTTTTTGTCGAACATCGTCACAGGCGATGAAACGTGGGTTCCTCACTTCGAACCGGAAACAAAATGGCACCTCTCCTCTGAAGAAAAAGTTCAAAGCCGGACCCTCATGGCGACAGTCTTCTGGGACCCAGAAGGGTTTGTTCTGATTGATGTCCTCCCTCATGGTGCAACGATCATCTCTGAAGTGTACTGTGCTACACTAAAGATATTGAAGAAATGACTTCAGTGTGTTCGTTTCCACAAAAACGCAAACGAACTTCTCCTTCTTCATGACAGCTCAAAGCCTCAGACGAGGTTGCGCACCCGACAGGAGCTCACAGGGTTTCATTGGACTGTTCTCCCCTGCAGCCAGGATCCAGCACCTTAAATCTGTTTGCACGAACGAAAGATGCACTCCGTGGGAAGCAGTACGTGGAAGATGGGGAGGTCACTGATGCAGTGTAACGGCTCCGACGTCGGCCAGTTGAGTGGTAACATGTGGGCTTACAGGCCGTCCCAGTAAGGCAGCGGAAGACTTGAGCCGTGGCCAGCTGGCGCCAGTGTTATTTTGTTCATGTATCGTTGAGATCTATTGTGGTTGAGCTAAGCTATCTTTGCTTTTCGCGTGTCGTGTCTTCCAGGTTGACGGGCGAAGCGAGTTGGTTGTTAGCCTTCGACGGATAACCCTCGAGATCTCGTGACATTCGCTGGGAGACGAGTGTCAACGGCTGCCGAACAAGCTTGATGACCATTATATGTTGTGGTGTGAAATTAGTAGGGTGTTTTGGCCACACGGGCAGCTATGAGATAACAAGTTCTGTGACTTCGCTGGAAACATAATTTGAAGTGAAGCGGTGAAGAAGTGGAAGCCGCTCCTTCGTATTGTATTCGTGATATGAGTAAGTGGTCGTAATTGTCTTTCTTGACCGACGCACTCACGGGGATTTAAGTTTTATTATTATGGCGAGACGTTCATAGTCGAACTTTCAAGATGGTGTGGAAGAGTTCAGTTGGCCTAGTAAAATGGTGGCCGTTATTTGAAAGCTTTCTCAGAAGTTTTACTAGTGCTCTGTGTTTCTTGCCACAAAATGATTTTATGTTGGCGTTTTGAAAGCCTGCACTCTATCAATACAGTTGTCCATGTGTAAAATGCGTAAGCTCAAAGTTGTGAATTTGTCAGTAGAGCAACATGTTCCTTTACACGCTTACTCATACAACGAGTGAAAGGTTCTGCCGAGTGTTTCTATGTTTCAGAGTTACTGGAATGTCTTTGTGATTCGCGCAAAAACCTTTCATTGTGTCAGCGCCTTGGCGGGTAGTGAAACATCATCCGAGGTCTAGGCCTGGCAGTGTATAAGAACCTGGCCACTACCGAGAGTTGTTCACATACCGCCTTCCAAAGTTTGGTATTTATCTGTCCTTCCATAAAGGCGGGTTAAGCTGGTAGATGTGCAAATATATATTGTATGTAACCCGTTCTTATACGAACCTGTTTCCTTAAATATTAGCGACTGGCAACTGTCTAAACTTTAAACTGCATAGCATCTGCTGAGTTCCTTGAGCAGCTCTTTCTGGTAGTCCTTTATTAACACGTCTGATCACCTGAACATTCATTTTTAAGGATCAGTGTTTCTGTTGTAGTTCTTTATGTAGGTTGTTCTATCATGTTATGTAATTGTATCTTAGCTTGGCACTAGTGTTGAAGTGTCATTAAGTCACCCTTTACTGGTAACTGTTTCATTGTATGTATTTTGAGGGAAATCCTGTATGGGAGTTTGAATTTCTGAAGTTTGTCAGTAATTCTGTTTACTTAATAAGGGCCGTCCGTGGTGGCCGAGCGGTTCTAGGCGCTTCAGTCCGGAACCGCGCGACTGCTACGGTCGCAGGTTCGAATCCTGTCTCGGGCATGGATGTGTGTGATGTCCACAGGTTGGTTAGGCTTAAGTAGTTCTAAGTTCTAGAGGACTGATGACCTCAGATGTTAAGTCCCATAGTGCTCAGAGCCATTTGAACCATTTGAACTTAATAAGGGGAAATAAAGCGACGGATATTACTGCCTGGCTACGTTAAGTTTGTAATTGACGTTTTAAAAAGTGCTTCTTTAACGGATTGAAATAGTAAGTTTATAAGGATATATTAGTGAAGAAAGTTTTAAGTGTGGCCATCTTAATGTAATAACTGTTTTTAAGGAATTTGATGAAGTAGCTATGTGAAGTAATTGATAATTGCTATGCTTAAGGTTTCTATGAATTCCTGGCACATTAAATTTTTTATAACTTTCTCTTAAGGGATTGTGCCGGCCGCGGTGGTCTAGCGGTTCTACGCGCTCAGTCCGGAACCGCGCGACTGCTACGGTCGCAGGTTCGAATCCTGCCTCGAGCATGGATGTGTGTGATGTCCTTAGGTTAGTTAGGTTTAAGTAGTTCTAAGTTCTAGGGGACTGATGACCACAGATGTTAAGTCCCATAGTGCTCAGAGTCATTTTTTTTCTTAAGGGATTGTTCATTTGAGTACTGAGTACGTTGGGGTTCTAACTGTATTTGCAAAGCTTTATGTAGTGGCTCGTCCACAATTTGTAATTTTCAAATTCTTTAAAAGGCGTAATGTCAATAAACTGTCTTAATTACAAATAGTGTGGTACGAATAAGGGAAACCATGTACCAACCATCACACTGAACGCAGATTATGTTGAAAAATATTTTTTTGTACCCAAAAGAGTGCAGAATAATTAGGATGCATTAGAATCTTCAATGAATATCAATCGTCGGTCGATAAAAAAACCAAACAAACCAAAAGAAATAATGTGGCATTACTTATTGAACGCCACTCGCAACAACCACGGTAGATTTGAAGTATACTCAGGCGTAATGTTCATTCCAATAACTTTTGCTTTAAAACGCGTGTTTATTTCACAGACACCAACAAAAGTGCGTACTGATGATGGCACAAATGTGTTGAAACAAATTTAGGCACCAGAAAGAATAGTTGTTTGTATAGTAAACGGTTTTGAAAACCGATGAAGCAAGCAGTGTTTGTCACGAGCTACTTTGCTTGTATCTGTACGGACCCGTAGGGTGAAATTCGTCTTCCTCCCGGTAGAAGCGTACGCATCTGACATGCACAGTATGTGGAGAGAGTTGCAGCGCTCTTAGAAGACGGTTTATTGGGTGCCGCGACTGTACCCTAGGTGGGGTGGGTAGGCGAGGCTCGAGACGTCACGCCACGGTGTCGGTGTTGGCGGTGGTGGTGGTGCCGGCGGTGGTGCGGGGGCCAGATTGCGCTCGCCACCCCCTACTTGCCTGCCGGCTCCCGCCGCCGCTGCCACCCCGCCTTCTCCACACGCAGCCCAGAATAAACCCCCGGCTCGAGTGGCCGCTGTCTTGCTGACACGGCGTCCGCTTCATTTACAAGTGTCTACCCACAGCAGGCTTCTCTTTAGCGGAGGCCGCGGTTACAGTTTCGGAGAACACAGCTTGTCAGCCCCTAACTTTTTCTACTTCGCTTCCCATTACGCCAAACTTTTTTCGTAGCTTCGCGTTCCCAGTGCACTTCATGCTAAATGCCATATTTAGAATAATGAAAAATACGGACACTGAATATTCGAGAGCATTAATTTCCCAGTCACTAATAACGCTCCTTGTTTTTGCACTAGAAAATAAGTGGAAAATGCGGAAACTTTAAGGAATCCTGGAAATTAATGAACAGCTCGAGCACAGTTCATATTTGTTCCAAAAATAGAAACGGTCTCTGTTGCAAATGCTTTACTAGCCACTAGCTTAGCGCACGCTGCTTCACTCACGTAGACTGTATGGTCTGCACACATATTTTTTTGTTCCTCTTTAATCGAATTTTTATGTTGTTCAAATGTTCAAAAATGTTCAAATGTGTTTGAAAACTTATGGGACTTAACTGCTAAGGTCATCAGTCCCTAAGCTTACACACTACTTAACCTAAATTATCCTAAGGACAAACACACACACCCATGCCCGAGGGAGGACTCGAGCCTCCGCCGGGACCAGCCGCACAGTCCATGACTGTAGCGCCCTAGACCGCTCGGCTAATCCCGCCAGACTATGTTGTTCACAAAATGGCAACACCTTCTAAAGTTATCACGCTAATTAAGGCGATACAACAATGGTATTGCGAATGTACTTCTGACGAAACACTGAGGCTCGTACCTGGAGTCAAAGGTTCTTGTTAATCATTCACTTTGCCTTCTTTTGGTAATGTTTCCATAGAAACTTCATTCCCAAACACATATTTCTTATATCTAACCGAGAAGAGAAATACCAATTTTCATAGATTTAGCTTTAAAATTTTTACAGTACGACGAAATATTTTTTAAACTTTTTCATCCCCTATTTCACCCCCTTAGGGGTTGAATTTCCAAAAACCCTGAAAGACCTATTTTTTATTCATATCTCAGAAGTCAAATATCATTTTCATATGGCTTTAAAAATGTTCTATAACAATGATTTGTTTTCAAAAAATACTTCCATCCACTATTTTACCCCCTAAGCGGTGGAATTTTTTTTCTGACTGAGGAACCAAATACCAATTTGCGTAATAGCGACGTATTTTCAAACAGTCTTCCATCTCCTATCTCACCCCTTAGTAGCGGAAATTCGAGAAATCCCTTCTTTAACGACGTCTACAGTATAAGCCCCACATCCTCTCCAAATTCCAGCTTTCTATCCTTACCGGTTTTGGCGGAGCGATGATGAATCAGTGAACCAGTCTGGCCCTATTTCACTCCCTGTTTCCAAAAGCAGTTAAACACGTATCTTTTTTCATTTGTAGATATTTAGCTCTTAAAATGCTTTCACAAATAAATATTTTCGTAAGACATTTCACCCATTTTCAAAAACAGGGAAATGCATATCTATATCTATTTCCAACAGAAAAGCCAATTTGAATAGATTTAGCCTAAAACTGCTTTCGTAATGAAACATTTCCTGCCGGCGGGATGGCCGAGTGGTTCTAGGCGCTACAGTCTGGAACAGGGCGACCGCTACGGTCGCAGGTTCGAACCCTGCCTCGGGCATGGATGTGTGTGATGTCCTTAGGTTAGTTAGGTTTAAGTAGTTCTAAGTTCTAGGGGACTGATTACCTCCGAAGTTAAGTCCCATAGTGCTCAGAGTCATTTGAACCATTTCTGAAACATTTCCTGTAACATTTCATGCCCTATTTCACGCCTTTAGATGTTGAATTTACGAAAGCAATGAAGGAAACATTTCTTTTAATTTGTAACCGAGGTGTCAAATACCAGTTTTCATAGATGCAGTTTTAAAAACACTAGTGTTTCTTTAATAATCATTTGTAATTAAAAATTTCACCCGGCATTTCACACCCGTAGGGATTAAATTTCCGTAAATGCCTAAACATTTATTTATATACTTCAGATAGAGAAACCAAATACCAATTTTCGCAGGTATAGCTTCAAAATTTTCTTAAAAGTGATATATTTTTTAAAAAAATTTCATTCCCTAATTTACCCCCTTAGGGGTGGAATTTCGAAAAGCCCCGTCTTAAACGATGCGTACCGTATAGGATCAACACCCTCTCCAATTCAAGTTTCTGTCCCTAGTAGTTAGCGCTGGGAGATGATGAGTAAGCCAGGTGTTTCCGTAAGAACGTGCAGAAATGTAACAGGACGTAGACAATGCTCCAGTGAACAATTTGAGGTAGGAAATGTAGGGTCGGAGAAGCCAGCTTGAGGAGATATGGAAGTAAACTTGTCTAAAGGCACCTGTGTTTGAGAACCCCAATAGATACCGAGTTGGAATTAGTTGCCAGAATTGTTAACTGCCTGTGATGTGATTCGAAACGCACCAGGGATACTTGTCAGGTTGTGTCAGAATCTTATTCGCCGATGTCATTGTTGCATTGAGATTTATGGCCGTCAGTTTCAGCACATTTTGTAAGATACAGTACAAATGGGACGTTCATTGCGTCAATAGTAGTATTTGGAGTTAACTGTCATTAACGTAAATAAAAAAGTACACGGTAATGTGATTTTATTCATATTATCTCCCGGTAAGGTGGTTTCCCTAACCCAAGGTTCCCTACCTCAAATTGTTCAGTGGAGCATCCTGTATGCCCTGTTAATGCCAGTTGTGCTGACAGTTCGAGCGGCGTGGTCTAATGCCCGACGAATTTGTAGCACCACTGAAGCGAATGCCGTGAAGTGTTTCTTTCAGTTTAGAAATCGAGTTGAACTCATGAGGGCTTAAGTCAGGGGAGTGCAAGCCCCATCAGTCAAACAAATCAGTAACAGCTTGCACTGTACGTGCTTGAGCATTGTTCTGCAAAATGATGGTCAGTTCCTGCAGGAAGTGTCATCGCTTCTGTCTCTGTGCTGTTCATTTTTGGAACACAAAGTTCCAAACAGCGGAGACCGCATGAGTCATATCTAAAAGCCATTGATATGATGGCTTTAAAGCGAAAGCTGCCATCTCTGCTGTTCAAGATAATCTGAAGCTGCACTAACAGCGCGAAACGCATCCTCAGTGATAAAATGCAGCAGAGACTGTTTTCTATTTTTGGAACATTGAACCACTGTTGCTGCATCAGGTGTAAATGGAGTAGAGTATTATCCTCAGTTCTTACTTGCTATATAATTAAAACTGAGACTATAGATTCCTTTTTCGTAACAATATCAATTTTTCAAGTTTCACATGTGTTTCATCGTTAAAATCCTCCTTGAAGGGTCTTTTCAGTGCCACCAAGAAGAAGTTCCATTAAAGAAAGCGAAGTCGGTATCATAATTTGGTAGCTGTTAACGTTAAAAATTAACCGTGTGTGGTAGTAAAGAGAGTTTCGCGGAGGTGCCGCGTACTCATGTGAGTCAGTCTTTGAAAGGGGCGTCACTGTCGATCACCAATTGGCTAAGTGGTCGAATCGTGTAATATCTAGACATGTGAGGCATTCGGATTTTGCATTAACCTGATACTGGATTCCCTGAGAACGTAAGGGCAGGCGCGCTCTTCGTTAAGGTTACTTCCGACCACGTCTGACCACCACAAGGTAGAATGACCCTATTATACACCAAACACCTCATAACCCACCCCTCCACCATCTAGCAGAGGTTGAAAATACCGCTTTAGTTGTAAATTACTTTATTTTCACACGACCGATTTCGGACTGTTACAAACCCATCCTCAGGTGTCGTACTGGAAATAGCAAAACACGGGAGATAATTTTCACACGTCGAAACACACATAAAAAACAATTTTTTTCTAAAAAGTTTTAAAAACTTACAAAAAAAATCCTAGGTACTGTGAAACCTATTTCAATGCGCAAGTGGCGCCAGACAGTACTACGGACGACTGCCTGTGTAGGGAATACATACAAATGATATCACGTCACTTACACTGTGCTGTGGTCCCCGAGCGCCACGTGTAACAGGTGCGGTGTGCTGCCTATGAGCGCAGAACAGGGAGTGGCGGATGCGAAAGAGGAGGCAAATTGGTAACCAGAGTGGCAAAAGTGCTGCCATCTATTGACGGAGAGAAGAAGGCGGGGCCACTAGCCCGGCCGTTCACAATTTGAATTTAATGGTTTACATTTAAAATGAAGAAAAAAAAAACAAAAAATACACGATATAAGTTAAAAGAGCGTTGTGCGTAGTAAAGGAGCGTATTGAACAGGTCGGTCCACAACTGTGGTAAAACTGAGTGGAAGGTGCTATATAAAATTATTACATAAACCATAAAGCGCAATGAAACTTTCCTTTTACATGAGTGGCAAACAAGTTTTAAATTTAGTGGGGATATATAAGTGGCAACGTGGAACAACGCGCCACAGTCATCAGTTAAAAGAACATGCGCATGTGCCACTCCTATTTACAAGCTCTCGTTACTGATCAACAAGGAAAGTAGTGAAATCTTACAGTCTATGCTGGCAGACAGTAATATTCCAATTAATAGCTAGCAGCAATAGCATTAAAAGAAGACATTAAATATGGGGTCAGTTTAAAACTGTTAACCAACCGTCGACATCCAATCGAGGCTTACATTACATATGACGTGAGGCGCACTTTACATCGTGAAAGACAGGTAAATTTTGAATTAGTGAGGAGACAAATAATGCCACAGTACAGAATGCGCCATAGTCGTATGATAAAATGAAAACATGCATATTTTATTAACAGAGGACAATTTTACACCTATGTAAAGTGAACTGGGTGGACCTTGCTGACCTCACTATAGGAAACAGGCATATGCCGTACATTCGTTAAGCCTATTGAAGGCCACAAAAAACACTGACCCGATAAAAAATAGTAGATTAGTGCCCAGACTTTGAAGCATGGGCTGATAGTGAACTGTATCGTGTGTGTTTACCGATGAATCGCTATTCTGAAGTACTCCGAATGAATATCGTCATCGATTAGGGCGGCAACATGGGAATAGGTCCCATGTTTTGGAAACTCACAGCAGTATTCCTCCTGGCGTAATGGCGTGGGGAGCCAATGGGAAGGACTATAGATATTTCTAAAAATATCAGGTATGAGATATATCGATATTTAAAAATATATCATTGCCGGCCATTGATATAGAAAAATATCGACAGAAAAAGTATCGATGCACCCTGCCTATAAAAATATTGGCTGCACATTGTAAATATACTGTCGGTTTTAGAGTCGTATGTGTAAGTACTGATTTATTATCAGATATTTCGTGCATCAACAAGCTAGCAACCTGCCTATCCCCCTTCGAGCAAGAAATGAAAGGAAAACATTGCATGCTCACACTTGGCGATAACCACTTTGCTAACAATGGTAACCACACGCGAGTGGCACAACGAAAGATGTCCGAAGGGTCCGTCATTAGGTTTCGTCACGTATCGGATTTGTCCGGAACACTTCATGTCGACTTCCCCATCTTTTCACTTCTGCCAACGCTAACGACCTAGCAGTTGTAGTGTCAAAAGAGCGTACTGAAGCTAAACGTTGCAGTTTCTGTTGTTAACGCCGAGTGCCGATTACGACAGCATTTCCCATTTCCATTTGACACGTCTCCACTAGTCGCAAAGACCAGTCTTGTCATTTAGAGCTTTGTTCATCATTTGCAGCAACTTTTTTTGAAGAATGCCGATCTAAAGAGGTAGCACACTAGCTGCGTTACAAAAAATGATTCAAATGGCTCTGAGCCCTATGGGACTAAACATCTGAGGTCATCAGTCCCCTAGAACGTAGAACAACTTAAACCTAACTAACCTAAGGAAATCACACTCACATCCATGCCGGAGGCAGGATTCGAACCTGCGAACGTAGCGGTCACGCAGTTCCAGACTGAAGTGCCTAGAACCGCTTGGCCACACCGGCCGGCGCTGCGTTACAGATTGGTTTTTAACGCAACTGGTGTGCTATTTCTTCACATCGGAAATCTTGTTATTCCATTCACACCGCCACCTCCAGTGCAGTCGGGCTTCTTCTTTTTCGCACATATACTTGCTTCACAAAGTCAAATGAAAAAGACTGGACTTGATGAAAGCTCAAAAAGTAGTTAGACTCCACACAGTGAAAGCAAAATTATGGTCTACTACAACTTCAAGTACATACTAAAAATTGCGAAAAAATAATATAAAATAAAAGTATCGGCACTCTGCATTGCCATTTTGATATCGATATACCAAAATATCGGTGGAAATAAATATAGCCGGTAAATGATACTTTTTGGAAAATATATCGATTTATCGATATTTTATTAACAGCCCTACTAAGGGGTAAGACATCAGATCAGGAGAGGTAGCGATTGAGGCGAGTCTGACGGCCGAAAGATACATTACCCACCTACTGCGTCCCACGTGTTACCCTCCATGTGACAGGACGATGCTTGTCCACAAAAGACAGTTGCCTCTATAAGCTGTCAGCGTGATGTTGAGGTACTCCTGTGACCAGAAATATCACCATATCTGTCCGTGATGGAACACGTGTGGGACCAGCTCTGACGTCAACTGCGTCCCGTTTCCAGCATCCAGGACAACGAGGACCACTTACAACGTCTGTGGCCTGCTTGCCTCAGAGGAACTGTTTCAGTGCGTGCAACCAGGCCAGACAGGGTGCAATGTCATACTGAAAAGTGGGTTCATACTGCCAAACTCTTTGTAAATTTGGCTCGATGTTGCAGTCGCTGAAATAACATCACATACCTTCTCAAACATGAAGTTTCGTTTCGTTTTCTTTTCTGTTCTCGGTGCTTCACGTTTTCTCGACGCACAACAAGGTACTCTTCCAGAGCTTTGTTTCGGCTTTCCAAAGCCCACATTATCGTTGTTCTCTGAGAAGTTTACGCCATTTTCCGCTGGTAAGTCCACGTTCTTCGGATCTTTTTGCTTTTTTCTGACAGGCTAACTGTCCACTTCTGAGTTTCCTGCTTAAACGTTTTTCTGCCTGATACATCAAGTAGGGTTATTCCTGCGTTCTTCAGTTCTGCTTTAAGTGGACAGATCCATTTTATTGCTTCAGTTTTAGTTTTACTGGGAGTTTCGTAGAAATCAACAACCTGGTTAATCTGGTTGCTTCCATTTTTATAATGCCTGTGTTTTTTCATGTCGAAAAAAATGTTGGTATACTTTCCAATCTCTTTATTTGCTCTTAGTCTTTAAGTTCCTTCTCCAGTATAATTTAGTTCAAAAATTTCCTGATTACTTTTTGTTCTCTATCTTTGATTCTTTCATGTCTCTTTTTCTGGAATGAGATTTTCACTCTGCAGTGGAGTGCGCGCTGATATGAAACTTCCTGGCAGATTAAAACTGTGTGCCGGACCGAGACTCGAACTCGGGACCTTTGCCTTTAGCGGGAAAGTGCTCTACCAACTGAGCTACCTGCTGCGGACGAAGTTCGCAGAAGAGCTTCTGTGAAGTTTGGAAGGTAGGAGACGAGTTACTGGCAGAATTGAATCTGTGAGGACGGGTCGTGAGTCGTGCATGGTAGAGCACTTGCCCGCGAAAGCAAAGGTCCCGAGTTCGACTCTCGGTCCAGCACACAATTTTTTTCTGCCAAGAAGTTTCGTCTCTGTTTCTGTTTAAAATTAATGTTTCGGTTCCATAAAGATAATCTACTTCTATGACCGTGTTGTAGTGTCTCAGTTTCGCGTATTTTGAGGCGCATTTCTTGTTTTATGCTGTAAGTCCCAAAAATGCTGCGAAAAACTTCGAGATGTTGTACAGGTTTTTTTGAGGAACAAATCGGGGATCGGAACCTGTGTCCGGAAACGTCATCGAACGATGCTACACAGCATCGAAGTTATAGGCGCCGGCTCCTGCTCCTTGGCCGCCTCTTCGGCAGCAAACGCGATTTTGTACGCTGACGGACAGTCGGCGGAACGTCTCGCAGTTTTGTTTGTTATTCAGTTATCGTGACTGATTGCCACGATCGACAATGGAGAAGATGGAGCTAGCTATTCCGTAGAAAGGCCTTTCCTCCGGTGAATACGATGTTCTGTTGCCTTGATTGATGGCGGTTTCGGACACGGGGTTTCACCAGTAACTTATTTTTCTCTTCGAAACCTCTAAAATCTCCATTGTTTTTCGTTGTACAGGACAAAAATAAACTTCTTATGGCAACCCGTGTCAGAAACCTTCATGCACCAAGGCAACGGAGGATCGCATTCATCGGAGACAAAGTCTGTCTACGCAACACCTGTCTCCAATTTCTCCACTTGCGATCGTGGCGTCTGAATAACAAACAACATTGCCAGACATTCTGCCTATAGTACTTCAGTGTACAATGTCACGTTTGCTGTCGAAGGGGCGGCGTTGTGGCAGGCACTGGCGCCTGTAACGTCGTCGCTCTGTAGCGTCGTTAGATGACATTTCCGAGCACGGGTTCCTATGCTCTATTTGTTCCTCAAGACACCATCTACAGCCCCTCAAGTCTGTCATAACATTTCTGGGACACCTTGTACGTCTTTTGTGACAACGAATTTCGTGACCAATATTTTCCAGGCTTGTTTTCAGAACTGTTTCACCTAAATATTTTGTCTGAGGAACTCTCTTGATTTTCGTGTATTTGTTGATCAGAATTTTTGCTGCCAGGATTTAGGTAGATGAGAGTTTCTTTTTTACGAAATTGTATTTGGAGCCCTACTCTTTCTACTGTTTCTTTAAGAATTAATTTTTGTTTTTGTACTGCTTTGAATGACCTGACATAGGATCACCAGGTCATCTGCAATATATATATATATATATATATATATATATATATATATGTCGGAATATACCACCGAATTAAATGCATGAGAGGACACATGTGAAATGAAACACTTTATACTTTAAAGCTAAGGCTACAACTAAACCGAACTTCGTTATTACATATATATGTATATATATATATATATATATATATATATATATATATATATATATATATATATATAAAACTGCTTTTAACTTATAGCGGCACATAACAAATATAAATAATAACGAAGTTCGGTTTAGTTGTAGCCTTAGCTTTAAGTATAAAGTGATTCATTTCACATGTGTCCTCTCATACATTTAATTCGGTGGTATATTCCGACATTCATGACATTTTAATTACTGAAATTTGAAAGCTTCCAGTCTTCGAGATCGCCCACAATTTTGATTTTTAACGTCTTCTTGCAAAATTGTTAAACAGTCTTCTGTTTAACAGCTATTATAGAATCCACTAATATGTAAACCTATCTCCCATCACAACAACAGGTTTTTTACTATCTAACAACAGTGACGAATTCATGGATTTTATTGTTTGACGCCATCGGTTTTATCGCCTACTATTATGATGTAAATGGTTTGATGAACCTGATGATGATCTGTGGATCGAAACCACTTGTTCAATAAATAAATTTTATCAGCAACTCTTGACGGTAAACCATAACGTTCTTCTAATATCACAAACCCTTTGAACCCTTGAAATATCTTTTCATTTCCTCCTTCCCCTCTGAATGTTTCACATTTTTTCTCAGACAGTGTCTGAATGTCACGGTAAAGAGACAAGCAGGGAGCCGCTTCATACAAATCAAAATTCCGATGGCTACAGAACCACTTTTCATTTCGCCGACTACATTAACAGTTGTCGCAAACATTGCGCAAGAGACGCTTCTGCATTGTCCATCTCAGGGCAATTCTGCTCTCGATGAATGGCCTGTACAACAATGATATCGCAGTTGGTCCGCTCGTAACAACAGCCGCGGTTCATTTCGGGCTCCGGCGCGCTCGGAGGCGGCCATAAAGAGCAGAGGCCCCTCCCAGCGGTCTAGTGAGCGACTCCCGATTCCCAGGACGGCGTTTACTGCGTGCGACTCCCGCGGGATAGGCCATCTGGCGCGTCGTAGCGATGCTGTAGTGTGCCAGGGTGCCCCACACTCAGAAGCTGCGTAACACATTGGGTCGCTTCTCCGTTCCGGAGAAAAGACGGAAGCACCATTAGTCAAGATACTACAGTATCTTGGCTCCGATGTGTGGACGTCACAATTGGAAGACTGAAAAGCCAAAGAAACTGATACACCTGTCTGTTATCGTGCAGGGCCCCCGCGAGCAATCTGAAGTGCCGCAAACGACATGGCATGGACTCGACTAACGTCTGCAGTAGTGCTGGAGGGAACTGACACCATGAACCCTGCAGTGCTGTACATAAATCCGTAAGAGTACGAGGGGTGGAGATCTCTTCTGAACAGCACTTTGCGAGGCATCCCAGATATGCTCAGTAATGTTCATGTCTGGGGAGTGTGGTGGGCAGCAGAAGTGTTCAAACCCAGAAGAGTGTTCCTGGGACCACTCTGTAGCAATTCTGGAGGTGTGGGGTGTCGCATTGTCCTGCTGAAATTGCCCAAGTCCGTCGGGAAACATAATGGACATGAATGGATGCAGGTGATCAGACAGGACTCTTGCTTACATGTTACCTGTCAGAGATGTATCACTTCAACTGCACACGCCTCACAACATTACAGAGCCTCTACCAGCTTGAACAGTCCCCTGTTGACACGCAGGGTCCATGTATTAATGAGGTTGTCTCCACACCAGTACACGTCCATCCGCTCGATACAATTTGAAACGAGACTCGTCCGGCCAGGCAACATGTTTCCAGTCATCAACAGTCCCATGTCTACGTTGACGGGCCAGGGTGAGACGCAAAGCTTAGTGTCGCGCAGTCGTCGAGGGTACGCGAGTGGGCCTTCAGCTCCGAAGGCTCATATCGATGATGTTTCGTTGAGTGGCTAGCACGCTGACACTTGGTGATGTCCCAGTACTGAAATCTGGAGCAACTTGCGGACGGGTTGCAGTTTTGTCACGGTGAACGATTCCCTTCAATCGTCGTCCGTCCCGTTCTTACAGGATCCTACTACGGACGCAGCGATGTCGGAGATTTGATGTTTTACCGGATTCCTCATATTCACTATACGCTCGTGAAATGATCGTACGGTAAAATCTCCACTTCATCGCTACCTCAGAGAAGCTGTATCCCATAGCTCTTGCGCGATTATAACACCATGTTCACACTACGTTAAATCTTGATAACTTGCCATTATAACAGGTGTAATTGATCTAACAACTGCGCGAGGCACTTGCTGCCTTATGTAGGTGTGGGCGACCGTAGCGCCGTATTCTGCCTGTTTACATATCTCTGTATTTGAATACGCACGCCTGTGCGAGTTTCTCTGGTGCTTCAGTGTATTATGCTTATTACAAATGTAGACACAATAACAGAAATAAAATGATACTGATTTGAAACGACTCATTGCCGCTTTTTTACAGCTGAAACATCCCCTTAGAAAAATTTATGAATGACTGTGCTGATAAACCTCTTACATCATTTGATTTTCAAACAGCTGAACGTACAAACAGAACTGAACGTACTAAGACATTTCGCTCTTTACCTATTATGATCAACACTAAACTGACACACAATATTTTTAGCGCAACGCAATCTGACTTTCAGAAACCCCTACAAAGGAATGGCCCTGACTAACAATAACCTATACCTTTCACGAATCAATTAGCTCACAAAAATCTTCGTTACTCGAACTACTGCAATACAGCGAGCACCAATACTGCCAGCTAAACAACAGATTCTAACTACTGAAGGCACTAACTACTGACAGGCATAGTTAGCAAATGAAAGATTTTGATAGAGAACAAACAATGTATTTACCTTAATAATATTCCAAAGTCATCATATATATATATATATCAGTTCATGATATCCAATATTACAAATTTACTCTTTCTGATGGACACACATCCAGATCATCCGTTCTCAAAATTCTGCCATTTCTCTCCCCACATCCACCACTGCTGGCGGCTCACCTCCAACTGCACAACGCTACACGCTGTTCACATCCAACTGCCCAACACTACAATGGCGAATATTCCAACAATGCCAACCAGCCACAGACTGCACACAGCACAGCCAGTGATTTTCATACAGAGCACTACGTGGCGTTACCAACTTAAAAAGCTAAACGGCCTACTTACACAGTCCCCTGAAGAAAAAAATAACCGTCTTTCGGGATAAAGATAAGGAAAAATGAATGAATCATTTAAACACTAATAATTTACACTTGATAATTAATCTGTTGTTAGAATTACGTGGGAATAAAAAAAGTTACTGGCACCGAGATTCAATGCAGCAGCCTCCCTCTGAAAAAAATAAGCGCTTACTCGCTCGGCTGTTGATCCCTTGAATGTCTAAAGTAGATTAGAGCGTCTAAAATTTTACAAGTCAATTATCTCTACCATGGTTGACAGCTGCGCATTGCTGTTTACATACATTGAAGTCCTCGACATGCCCTACACACTTGTCAGTATGAATCAAATCCGTGATAGGAAGTTCGTACGGTGCCCTTTTGTGTGTGTGTGTGTGTGTGTGTGTGTGTGTGTGTGTGTGCGGTCGGCCGGCTCGTGGCAGACATGACAGGTTTGCGCGATCTTGTTGCGATGATGACTCATCATGCTTTTGTTCACTTCCAGGTCACTATAGATATTCTGCAAGTGCCTAGTAATATCTGCGATGCTCCGGTTTCCCGCCAACACAAAGTCGTTGACAGCTCTTTGCTTGCAACTTTTCTCCTTTACAGACGCCTTTTTGAAGGGTATGTATAGCACCGCCACCGATTGGAACGTTATGAAACTATAGAGGCTGAAGCGGGAACATTCCACGATGTTGTTGTTGTTGTGGTCTTCAGTCCTGAGACTGGTTTGATGCAGCTCTCCACGCTACTCTATCCTGTGCAAGCTTCTTCATCTCCTAGTACCTACTGCAACCTACATCCTTCTGAATCTGCTTAGTGTATTCATCTCTTGGTCTCCCTCTACGATTTTTACCCTCCACGCTGCCCTCCAATGCTAAATTTGTGATCCCTTGATGCCTCAAAACATGTCCTACCAACCGATCCCTTCTTCTAGTCAAGTTGTGCCACAAACTTCTCTTCTCCCCAATCCTATTTAATACCTCCTCATTAGTTACGTGATCTACCCACCTTATCTTCAGCATTCTTCTGTAGCACCACATTTCGAAAGCTTCTATTCTCTTCTTGTCCAAACTACTTATCGTCCATATTTCACTTCCATACATGGCTACACTCCATACAAATACTTTCAGAAACGACTTCCTGACACTTAAATCTATACTCGATGTTAACAAATTTCTCTTCTTCATAAACGATTTCCTTGCCATTGCCAGTCTACAGTTTATATCCTCTCCACTTCGACCATCATCAGTTATTTTACTTCCTAAATAGCAAAACTCCTTTACCACTTTAAGTGTCATATTTCCTAATCTAATCCCCTCAGCATCACCCGATTTAATTTGACTACATTCGCCGGCCGCGGTGGTCTAGCGGTTCTAGGCGCTCAGTCCGGAACCGCGCGACTGCTACGGTCGCAGGTTCGAATCCTGCCTCGGGCATGGATGTGTGTGATGTCCTTAGGTTAGTTAGGTTTAAGTTGTTCTAAGTTCTAGGGGACTGATGACCACAGATGTTAAGTCCCATAGTGCTCAGAGCCATTTGAACCATTTTTTTTTTTTTTGACTACATTCCATTATCCTCGTTTTGCTTTTGTTGATGTTCATCTTATATCCTCCTTTCAAGACACTGTCCATTCCGTTCAACTGCTCTTCCAAGTCGTTTGCTGTCTCTGACAGAATTACAATGTCATCGGCGAACCTCAAAGTTTTTACTTCTTCTCCATGAATTTTAATACCTACTCCGAATTTTTCTTTTGTTACCTTTACTGCTTGCTCAATATACAGATTGAATAACATCGGGGAGAGGCTACAACCCTGTCTCACTCCTTTCCCAACCACTGCTTCCCTTTCATGCCCCTCGACTCTTACTCCACGATGTCCTCATCAAATTCCGCATAGTTTCAACACAAATTGGGCGAGAAAATGTGTTGCATTAATTATTGACGACCACTCGTATGTGGAACGAGTCAGTTTACGCGATGTACACACATTACACGTGATTAGTGTTAACAGTAATGAATATGCTGTTTTTTCGTACTACTCATGTCATGCCAGTACAATTAATAACTAGCTTTTTTACGGGCTAACAGTTCTAAATAGAATAGAAATTCGTCCATGGAATAGAAGTTGTTCATGAGAAATGATTTAAAGTTACGTTTAGAACTTTCTTTGCCATTTGTCAGACATTTGATGGTACTGGGCCAAATTGTCCGCCGCCGGTAGCTGAGTGGTCAGAGCGAAGATTGTCAATCCTACGGGCCCGGGTTCGATTCCCGGCTCGGTCGGAGAAAATTTCCGCTCAGGGACTGGGTGTTGTGTTGTCCTAATCATTATCATTTCATCCCCATCGACGCACAAGTCGCCGAAGTGGCGTCAGATCGAAAGACTTGCACCCGGCGAACGGCCTACCCGACGAGAGGCCCTAGTCACACGACATTTACATTTTTACTGGGCCAAATTGACCCAGAATTTTTGTTGTTATATATTGAACTCCTTTCTGAGCCACTGACGGCTTTCATAATGGGTTTTTCCTTTAGTGTTGTAGGTATGGATATAGAAGTGACTCTCTAGTGTCCATACCTTTCGTAAAGCCAAACTAATAGTCATCAAACATACATTTTTTTTCTTATTCTTATCAACATGCAAAGAGGGCCGTTGACTAAACCAAGTGGACATGTTGTCCAAGTAGACAGCAACAAAGTCATACACAGCGGAGCAATTCACGAAGACGAGCGTTTGCAGTAACAGGACAGGGACTTACGGCGACGCGCGACTCCTTGAGGTCGAGGCGCATGGCGAGCGCCTCCCGCATGAAGACATCCGGGTAGTGGGAGGCGAGGAAGGCCCTCTCCAGCTCCTCCAGCTGCCAGCTGTTGAAGTTGGTGCGCGACCGCCGCCGCTTGCTGCCGCCGCCGCCGCACACGTCGTCGCTGTCCACGTCTGCAACACACGGCGACCACGAGTCGCAGTCAGTAACGCGGTCTTCCGAGACCCCGTCGTGCCGGTCAGCGCAAGCGTCTCAAAATGAGGCGTCTCCTTCGCTCTGGTGACCAACACGATTAACATGACCAGATCACATACCGTAAAATGGAGTGAATGGAAAGAGTGAGATAAACCGAAAGGAAACTTCCATCGTAGCGGAAGACGAATAGGATCATCATTCAAAGATATTTTGCAATATACCAGTCTAATAGGGAAAGTATACACTACTGGCCAAGAAAATTGCTACACCAAGAAGAAATGCAGATGATAAACGAGTTTTCATAGGACAAATATATTATACTAGAACTGACATGTGATTACATTTTCACGCTATTTGGGTGCATAGATCCTGAGAAATCAGTACCCAGAACAACAACCTCTGGCCGTAATAACGGCCTTGATACGCCTGGGCATTGAGTCAAACAGAGTTTGGATGGCGTGTACAGGTACAGCTGCCCATGCAGGTTCAACACGATACCACAGTTCATCAAGAGTAGTGACTGGCGTATTGTGACGAGCCAGTTGCTCGGCCACCATTGACCAGACGTTTTCAATTGGTGAGAGATCTGGAGAATATGCTGGCCAGAGCAGAAGTCGAACATATTCCGTATCCAGAAAGGCCCGCACAGGACCTGCAACATGCGGTCGTGCATTATCGTACTGAAATGTAGGATTTCGCAGGGATCTAATGAGGGATAGAGCCACGGGTCGTAACACATCTGAAATGTAACGTCCACTGTTCAAAGTGCCGTCAATGCGAACAAGAGGTGATCGAGACGTGTAACCAACAGCACTCCATACCATCACGCCGGGTGATACGCCAGTATGGCGATGACGAATACACGTTTGCAATGTGCGTTCACCGCGATGCCACCAAACACGGCTGCGACCATCATGATGCTGTGAACAGAACCTGGATTAATCCGAAAAAATGACGTTTTGCCATTCGCGCACTCAGGTTCGTCATTGAGTACACCATCGCAGGCGCTCCTATCTGTCTGTGATGCAGCGTCAAGGGTAACCGCAGCCATGGTCCCCGATAGTCCATGCTGCTCCAAACGTCGTCGAACTGTTAGTGCAGATGGTTGTTGTCTTGCAAACGTCCCCATCTGTTGACTCAAGGATAGAGACGTGGCTGCACGATCCGTTACCGCCATGCGGATAAGATGCCTGTCATCTCGACTGCTAGTGATACGAGGCCTTGGGATCCAGCACGGCGTTCCGTATTACCCTCCTGAACCCACCGATTCCATATTCTGCTAACAGTCATTGGATCTCGACCAACGCGAGCAGCGATGTAGCGATACGATAAACCGCAATCGCGATAGGCTATAATCTGACCTTTATCAAAGTCGGAAACGTGATGGTACGCATTTCTCCTCCTTACACGAGGCATCACAACAACGTTTTATCAGGCAACGCCGGTCAACTGCTGTTTGTGTATGAGAAATCGGTTGGAAACTTTCTTCACGTCAGCACGTTGTAGGTGTCGCCACCGGCGCTAACCTTGTGTGAATACTCTGAAAAGCTAAACATTTGCATATCACAGCATCTTCTTCCTGTCGGTTAAATTTCGCGTCTGTAGCACGTCATCTTCGTGGTGTAGCAATTTTAATGGCCAGTAGTGTAGATTCCCAAGTTACAACACTGCTAGTCGATGTTTCGTTCAGTTTATGGCGCATATCGGATGCGGCGCCGAATTCGCTCACTTCGAACTTTATTTCCAAGTACTAATCCAAACAGTGTCGTTTTAGTGTAATTGCACAGAAAGAAAATTTGTAATCCTCTTTCATTAATCAAAAATTCAGTTTTGAAATACACTTACATCTAATTTGTATTCAGGCTAAATGAAAATGTAGGACTGTGTTTTGCAATTTATGGTGTGCGTAGAAATAATAATCGTCTGTGTGTCTTCAAGAAGAGGCCAAGTATTTGACGGAGATGACGAACCATGTTTTCGAACCAGGAGATGATGGTGTGATTTAAGTATGGGGTGTTCAAAAAGTTTCCCCGCAGTGCCATTTGATTGTTAGCCGCGCGTGCCGTATGGTTGTTCGCCTGCCTGGGTTACTTCCCTTCAAGTGGACTCTCCCAACATTCCACCGTCAGTAGTATCGTTGGTGTTTGTCGTTACGTGTTGACGCGAACGTTTAAGTTTAGTTCCTTTGTTCGTTTTTGTCACTGTTAAAATGCTAACCATTGAAGAAGGGGTGTTTTTAGTCAAATGGCTCAAATGGCTCTGAGCACTATGGGACTTAACATCTAAGGTCATCAGCCTCTAGACTTGGAACTACTTAAACCTAACTAACCAAAGGACAGCACACACATCCATGTCCGAGGCAGGATTCGAACCCTCGCCTAGAACCGCTCGGCCGCAACGGCCGGCTGTTTTTAGTCGAACAATTGTTCAAAGCTGGCGGTAAATACACAGTTTCAGATCGTCAAACATTTAATTCAGTTTTCCCGGAGACAATACTCCCACATCGCGATACTGTGGGAGATTTGATTAACGAATTTCGAAGTGTGGGTTCAGTGACATGTGCACCGAGAAGTGGTCGTCCTAGCGTTTTGTCTGAGTATAAAATACTCGATATTTCCGATAAAATGTCCATGAGTGCCAACAAGTCAGTAAGAAAACCTGCCCGGAAAATCGATGTTAGTGAGGAAACGTCCCACACAGCTGTAAGGAAAAAATTAGAACTTTTCCCATACAAAGTCACAGTCATGCAAGAACTGAAAAATACTGATCATGGCAAGAGACAGCATTATTATCAGTGGTTCAAAAATTTCGTTCGACTTGTCAGTGGTTCAAAAATGTCGCTCAACAAAATGGAAGGGATATTCTTAATGAAACGTTTTTCACTTTTGAGGCGTGGTTTCATTTATCCGGGTACATGAACTCGCAAAATTCTCGTTCGTGGACTACTGCAAATCCGTTCTTTATTGATGAGGAACCACCTCATTCTGTGAATATAGGAGTTTGGATTGCAATTTCTAGATGTCGGAATGTGGGTCCCATATTTTTCAACGAAACAATAAAAGCAAAACGATACTGCAGTGATATTCTGTACCCATTCATAGGAGAACTTGTGTTAAGTGAAACATTGAACGGTTATTTTCAACAAGATGGTGCAACCGCGCATACAACTCGCGTTTCAATGTCACTGCTTGCTGATGTTTTTGGTGAGCGCATAATTCCACAGGGACTTTAGCCTCCACGATCGCCTGACCTAACACCAACTGACTTTTTCTTCTGGGGTGCAGCGAAAGCAGCTGTCTATAAAAACCGTCCAAAATCCATCGATGAATTGAAAACTGCAATATCCACTTTCTCTGCTTCTGTTACAGAAAAAATGTTACAGTTTGTGTTTGGAACATGATTAAACGAATTGCATTGTGCATTCAACAACAGGGAGGACACTTTCAACATTTAATGTGAAAATTTGTAAGTAAAAATAAATATTCAAAATTAATAACTTGTATTCCACTGAGTTTCATTTTGGTATATTCACTGCGGCATACGGCACGAGCGGCTAACAATCATACGGCACTGTGGAGAGACTTTTTGAACACCCCGTGTATGGAGAAAGTAAGCAGTCACTTGAATTCTATGTATTTAAGTTTGTTGTAATGAAAGCGAAGGTTATGTTACTGTCCTTTTTCTTAAGAAAAGAACAAGGTCCATTAAACACGTGTATTGTAGCACATGAGGTGTCATTTTTTAGTCAAAGCGATGTTATTCGAAGAGGAAGAGATTGGTGTTTAACGTCCTATCGTCAACGAGGTCATTAGAGACGGAGCACAAGGTTGGATTAGGAATGATGGAGAAGGAAAGCGACTGTGTGCCCTTTCGAAGGAACCATTGCTGCTTTTACCCTAAGCGATTTAGGGAAATCAGGAAAACCTAAATCAGGATGGCTGGACGCGGGTTTGAAGAGCCATCCTCCCGCATGCTAACCACTGCGCTATTACGCTGGGTAATATTGTTTGAAAGCTCTTCGTTACTTCTCAGAATACGACTTGTGGATTCAGAGATATAATTTCTAAACATGATGTCAGTGACTGAATGAATTAACAAACAAAGCAAGTTCATCGATTTAATGTTAACAACAAAGTAACTAGAGATTTAACAGTTTTTATTTTTAAAACAGAATAAAAATCACAATTCATGCAATATTTTTGTTTTGCATTGGAAAACTTTTTCGAACCCGAGAAATTTTGTTTCTGCTTCTCCTGGCTCGAAACTGAGTTTGACATTTGGCAGGTCACCCCTAAAACCAATGTGCATAAAAAATATGATTAACACTGCTTTTTCTATTCATACCTCTCCTTGGATTGAACAGAAATATCAAGTTTTTATTTTATTATTTTACAAGAGCGAGAAATAAGCTCGGAACTAATAATAAGTTTCAAGTTAGGCATAACATTTGTATTCCACAGAATGCTGATTTTCATATTTCTTATTTAAATTATCAATTTTTGCGTGTAAAGTTTAAATTTTTTTCTATTCACAACATTTTACAGTATCTCAGATAATCAGGAAAATTGTAGACACCATTAAGCAACAAAATGTGTCGCTGGAACTTTACATTCTCTTGATGTACAAGGAGCTCATTCGCTCAGTCATAGAATACAGATGCTTCTTTCATCACAGCGCTGCCAGATGTACAATTCAGAATGTTGGCACAGCACATATCTTGTGGCTGCAGATATGCCTTAAGGCACTGAAATCGATGTACGCCTTACTGTAGCGCTGTGCGAGTAAGAAAACGGGTGCGTGGCTTGTCCTGGGCGTCACCGAAGTGCTGTCTTTGTTCCACACCACATCCTCCGGCCGCTGGCTATCCTCTGTTCAAATGTGTGTGAATTTCCAAGGGATCAAACTGCTGACGTCATTGATCCCTAGACTTACACACTTCTTAAACTAACTTATGCTAAGTGCAACACACACATCCATGCCCGAGGGAGGACTCGCACCTTCGGCGGGACGCTATTCTCCGTCAGTGGCAACTTTGACACAAGAGCCACTTGGAGCAGTTGCCTCTGCTTCTGGGACTGGTTCGATAACTATATTTTCTCGGAAAACTATCATCGTCACATGTTTATTATTTACTTGTTTACTGAAAGTTTTAGCCGGCCGAAGTGGCCGTGCGGTTAAAGGCGCTGCAGTCTGGAACCGCAGGACCGCTACGGTCGCAGGTTCGAATCCTGCCTCGGACATGGATGTTTGTGATGTCCTTAGGTTAGTTAGGTTTAACTAGTTCTAAGTTCTAGGGGACTAATGACCTCAGCAGTTGAGTCCCATAGTGCTCAGAGCCATTTGAACCATTTTTACTGAAAGTTTTAGCCCCTGGTTAATGAAGCCACCAGAGCGGTTCTAGGCGCTACAGCCTGGAACCGCGCGACCGCTACGGTCGCAGGTTCGAATCCTGCCTCGAGCATGGATGTGTGTGACGTCCTTAGGTTAGTTTGGCTTAAGTAGTTCTAAGTTGTAGGGGACTGATGACCACAGCAGTTAAGTCCCATAGTGCTCAGAGCCGTTTGAACCATTTTTGACTGGAGTACAATTGTCTTCAGTGATTAATCCCTCTTCGAACTGAGACCCGAGGACCACGAAGGACGTTTCTGGAGACGCGCCCAGACAGCTGTAGGATACCAACCTGACCCTCACTTGCCGTACAGCCCGACAACCAGGAGCAGTGGTCTGTGGTGCCATTTCTTTTCGTGGCAGGTTCAAATGGTTCAAATGGCTCTGAGCACTATGGGACTTAACATCTATGGTCATCAGTCCCCTAGAACTTAGAACTACTTAAGCCAAACTAACCTAAGGACCTCACACACATCCATGGTCGAGGCAGGATTCGAACCTGCGACCGTGAGGTGAGGACAACACAAACACCCAGTCATCACGAGGCAGAGAAAATCCCTGACCCCGCCGGGAATCGAACCCGGGAACCCGGGTGCGGGAAGCGAGAACGCTACCGCACGACCACGAGCTGCGCACCTTTCGTAGCAGGTCCCCTTTGCTTGTCATCCGGGGCACCCTTACAGCACAGCGGTACATCGAAGACATTTGACGGCTCGTTTTGTTGCCCTGCATGGCAATGCATCCTGGGCTTACATCTCAACAATAGACGCCCACTGCTCATGGCGAGAATTTCTACTGCTTGTCTTCGGGCTTGCCAAACCCTACCTTTGCCAGCAAGATCGCCGGATCTCTCCCCAGCTGAGAATGTTTGGAGCATTGTGGGCAGGATCTTCCGAATATCTAGGAATTTGGATGAAATAACTCCCAAATCTCGCACGCTATGTGTCAGGAGCACACCCGACAACTCCGCCGATCAATGCCAAGGCGTATAACTGCTTGCGTAGGAGCCAGAGGTGGACCAATGAGTTATTAGCTTGCTCAGTTTGTGAAGCCCTTTCCCTTGAATAAATCAACCATTTTTCCCTGAAATTGTAATCATCTGTTTATCTGTACACGTACATCACATCTATCTATTTCCGTCTCATTAGGTTTTATTCCTTTGTTGTATCTTAGAGTGTACACAGACTTTTTTCTGCCGACGAAAAAAGCCATACAAAAGGTGATTCCGTCATGATGTTACAAAAACTCAAGGAATGAAACGTATCAATTTGCTTTCGGTATTTTGAGAGGTGGTAGTATGTCGGAAAGTATAAACACCATGCATTCATATAACTGATATGTCTCGTTGAACTATGAAACGGCAACAATCAGAGCAGATGCACATATACGTTCCACCTCCAGGATGAATCTAAAGTTAGCGATCACGGAGGAACTGCACGGGGACTGTGGATAAGGGGAGCCGCTAGGAGGGAATGTGTATCGGTCGAGGAGTGTGACGAGCATTTGCGATTAACACTGTGTCCGGATGGTGGCAGTGGATAAAGCAACTACCTAGCAAGCAGGAGATACCGGGATCGAGACCAAGTCTGGCCCTCATCTTCACTCATCATCGCTGAGTCTGCATAAAGTCCCGATGTAGCTGTTATCATCAGTTCCTTGCATTTCCTTTCGTTTCTTCCCCTCTACCTTCAATTTGCTGAATGTGTACGCTGACAAAAGTTTAAGGCAAATGGCTCTGAGCACTATGGGACTTAACTGCTGAGGTCCCCTAGAACTTAGAACTACTTAAACCTAACTAACCTAAGGACGTCACACACATCCATGCCCGAGGCAGGATTCGAACCTGCAACCGCAGCGGTCTTGCGGTTCCAGACTGTAGCGCCTAGAACCACTCGGCCACCCTGGCCGGCACAAAAAGTTTAAAATTTCATGAATTTAATGGTGTTTTAAGAATTCACAGAGATGGAACTCTTGTGATTTCTGTAAAATTCTCAACAATTACTAAATGTGTGATTGCAAACGTACGTTATCCTTTCAACATCATTGCCAAACATATCATGGATTCAGAATGAGATTTTCACTCTGGAGCGGAGTGTGCGCTGATATGAAACTTCCTGGCAGATTAAAACTGTGTGCCCGACCGAGACTCGAACTCGGGACCTTTGGCTTTCTACCATGGTAGAGTACTTTCCCGCGAAAGGCAAAGGTCCCGAGTTCGAGTCTCGGTCGGGCACACAGTTTTAATCTGCCAGGAAGTTTCATATCAGCGCACACTCCGCTCCAGAGTGAAAATCTCATTCTGGAAACATCCCCCAGGCTGTGGCTAAGCCATGTCTCCACAGTATCCTTTCTTTCAGGAGTGCTAGTTCTGCAAGGTTCGCAGGAGAGCTTCTGTAAAGTTTGGAAGATAGGCTGTGAGGACCGGGCGTGAGTCGTGCTTCGGTAGCTCAGATGGTAGAGCACTTGCCCTCGAAAGGCAAAGGTCCAGAGTTCGAGTCTCGGCCGGGCACACAGTTTTAATCTGCCAGGAAGTTTCATATCATGGATTGGTCAAGACTGTTCCGTATTCTTGGATCTCAAATTTTTTCTTTCCACCTTTTCTGCGGGTTTCCTCCACTATGTTTCCTTTTAACTTCTTAGTTACACATGTTTATATCTAATGTGGGCCATTCTTTCAAGGTGAATCAACTATTTCTCTGATGTCCTTCAATTTCTTCCGGTATACTACGAACACTTACACCTAATCTTAGTTTTAAATTTTCATTTCGGATGTGATGAACTCTAGTGTTCCCTTTTTTTTTTTCTTTTTTTGTCAGCATCCAACACCACTCTCTGTAAAAAATTATAAGGGTTGCCATGGTTCAATAAAATTTTACCGTTCAGTCAACACTTGCTTTGCTGCACAACAAGTCTTAGTGCTGTAATTACAAATTCAGGAGTAATTTATCAGTTACTACCTGGAGCTTCTGCAGCATGAGGACCGAAACGATTTCATCTGATCTGCTATCCTTCATTATTGCTAAAGGCTGTTGTTAAGAAACCCATAAAAAGTGGGCGATGGAAACGTCGACAACCGGCAATCAGAAAAGAGTTGTCATGTCTGATGAAGCTGCGTTCAGAAATCACTCATCGTCCTGCCAAACATTCGATAATGATGGGCACCAGGATCGGAAATTGGCATGAGTGATTGAGGCAGGTGTTTTGCTCGGGGCAGGTGACCACCTGTTTGATTTGAATGACGCAACAGTCGCCGACAACGGATTAACGAATGCAACGGTGTAACGGTGTCGCTATCACATTCGCTTCTTCGCTTTACATTTTTGCACCATCACTTATGTGAAGGAGTAGCAATAATTTCTCGTAAGGAAACATCAAAGTTTTGAGATTTTTACGAGCTCAGAGTCGAACTCCACAGCTGCTATGTGTTTCATGAAAGACATACTTGTGTACTAACACCATCAGCTGATGTCAAACCTTTTACTAAACCTCCTACTATTTTTTGCAAATACATGGACCATCTTGTGGCACCTGGTAACTATGAATAAAAGGTACCAACAGCTAATTGTAAAACATTTAAAACTTATACAAACATTATAGAAAGTCACATAATGTATTGCATGATGTCAACATGTGAAAATTTTCTGAAATGTTATTCTACTAATTTTCGGGTAAACGCAGTTTATTTCAACAAGTATTTGAATATGTAATCTGCAAAAAGGTGGGAATTTAAGGAGATGGGACCTGGATAAACTGAAAGAACCAGAGGTTGTACAGAGTTTCGGGGAGAGTACAAGGAAACAATTGACAGGAATGGAGGAAAGAAATACAGTAGACTGGGTAGCTCTGAGGGGTGAAGTAGTGAAGGCAGCAGAGGATCAAGTAGGTAAAAAGACGAGTGCTAATAGAAATCCTTGGGTAACAGAAGAGATACTGAATTTAACTGATGAAAGCAGAAAGTACAAAAATGCAGCAAGTGAAGCAGGCAAAAAGGAATACAAACGTCTCAAAAATGAGATCGACAGGAAGTGCAAAATGGCTAAGCAGGGATGGCTAGACGACAAATGTAAGGATATAGAGGCTTATCTCACGAGGGATAAGATAGATACTGCCTACAGGAAAATTAAAGAGACGTTTGGAGAAAAGAGAACCATTTGCATGAACATCAAGAGCTCAGATGGAAACCCAATTCTACGCAAGGAAGGGAAAGCAGAAAGGTGGAAGAAGTATATAGAGGGTCTATACAGGGGCGATGTTCTTGAGGACAATATTACGGAAATGGAAGAGGAGGTAGATGAACATGAAATGGGAGATATGATACTGCGTGAAGAGTTTGACAGAGCACTGAAAGACATACGTCGAAACAAGGCCCCGGGAGTGGACAACATTCCATTAGAACTACTGACAGCCAGCCTTGGGAGAGCCAGTCCTGACAAAACTCTACCATCTGGTGAGCAAGATGTATGAGACGGGCGAAATTTCCTAAGACTTCAAAAAGAATATAATAATTCCCGTCCCAAAGAAAGCAGGTGTTGACAGATGTGAAAATTACCGAACAATCAGTTCAACAAGTCACAGCTGGAAATACTAACGCGAATTCTTTACAGACGAATGGAAAGACTGGTAGAAGCCAACGTCGGGCAAGATCAGTTTGGATTCCGTAGAAATATGGGAACACGTGAGGCAATACTGACCCTACGACTTGTCTTAGAAGAAAGATTAAGGAAAGGCAAACCTACGTTTCTAGCATTTGTAGACTTAGAGAAAGATTTTGACAATGTTGACTGGAATACTCTCTTTCAAATTCTGAAGGTGGCAGGGGTAAAATACAGGGAGCGAATGGCTATTTACAATTTGTACAGAAATCAGATGGCTGTTATAAGAGTCGAGGGACATGAAAGGGAAGCAGTGGTTGGGAAGGGAATAAGACAGGGTTGTAGCCTCTCCCCGATGCTATTCAATCTGTATATTGAGCAACCAGTAAAGGAAACAAAAGAAAAGTTCGGAGTAGGTATTAAAATCCATGGAGATGAAATAAAAACTTTGAGGTGTGCCGATGACATTGTGATTCTGTCAGAAACAGCAAGGGACTTGGAAGAGCAGTTGAACGGAATGGACAGTGTCTTGAAAGGAGGGTATAAGATGAACATCAACAAAAGCAAAACAAGAATAATGGAATGTAGTCGAATTAAGTCGCGTGATGCTGAGGGAATTAGATTAGGGAATGAGACACTTAAAGTAGTAAAAGAGTTTTGCTATTTGGAGAGCAAAATAACTGATGATGGTCGAAGTAGAGAGGATATAAAATGTATACTGGCAATGGCAAGGAAAGCGTTTCTGAAGAATAGAAATTTGTTAACATCGAGTATAGATTTAAGTGTCAGGAAGTCGTTTCTGAAAGTATTTGTATCGAGTGTAGCCATTTATGGAAGTGAAATGTGGACTATAAATAGTTTGGAGAAGAAGAGAATAGAAGCTTTCGAAATGTGGTGCTACAGAAGAATGATGAAGATTAAATGAGTAGATCACGTAACTAATGAGGAGCTATTGAATAGAATTGGGGAGAAGAGGAATTTGTGGCACAACTTGATTAGAAGAAGGGATCGGTTGGTAGGACATGTTCTGAGGCAACAAGAGATCACCAATTTAGTACTGGAGGGCAGCGTGGAGGGTAAAAATCGTAGAGGAAGACCAAGAGATGAATACACTAAGCAGATTCAGAAGGATGTAGGCTGCAGTACCTACTGGGAGATGAAGAAGCTTGCACAGGATAGAGTAGCATGGAGAGCTGCATCAAACCAGTCTAGGGACTGAAGACCAATACAACATGTTACAACAGTTCCACTTTGCTTAAAATTTAATTTTTATTTTTTTCGTATGGCTGTTATGCTATCCACATCCCTCTACGAACTTCTCGGTATGTGTGTTAAGTGATGATATGGAAGTGGCTACAGAAATTGGCTATGTATGGAACGAGCAACGCTTACTGCATGGGTTGGCATTACGATCTTGAGAGATTTTCTTCAGATTACTTCCAGTTAAAGGCTGTAATTTATAAATAATGTCCGATGCCCACATTCAATTCTGAAAAAATATAATTATCTATATTAATTAAGATACGTTCACTGAAGTCCTCGATAATTATAGAATCCTATTTCATGTACCAGATACTTTCTCTACGTAAGATACGGGGAAGGATGAAGGACTTGCGATTCACGCAAACGTTTAAAGAACGGAATTGCATATTACTGTACAACATAGAATAACTGATCAGCCTCCAAGCTGAGCTTCGTCATTGCGCATTAGACGAACTCCCTGACTCTTAAATCACATGGAGCATTTCACGACAGACAGAGTCATTAGCCGATAAACGATTTTAGCAAAGTTTTTCGGGTTTCTTTGTTAGATATATTACGCATTGTTGGTGTTTGGTGTATTGCAAGAGCTAACGACATTCGTATTTGTCTGATCTTCAAGACAGAGATTCACTACGTCGTGGACGATGAAGACACTGAATTCCTTTCTGCAAAAAGAAAAATTTGGAGACAGTTAACGAACAATATTAATTCGATTTAATCAGCTTCACGTCTGACAGACTATAAACGTAACTGCCAACTAGACCAGTAACCTTTACAGAGATTCATTTAATTTTTTAACTTGTCAGCCAGCATTCAATTATGGAGATATTGTTTAGATATCTGGTTGAATATAGTATATTACTGAGCATTAATCTTAATGTGGCATGATGGCGTCAGTTGTAATAGTGCCCTTGGGGGCGACTATAACGTGTTACAGTTGATCCCCAGTGAATGCGAATTGGTTTTGTTTCCATGTCTACACAGTTTGAAACATTTCAATAATGTCTGTAAGATAAATGCCTGAAAATTGGCTATAACGACGTTTTTCCTATAGCAGGCCGAGGAATCGTAAGTGTTCAGGAGAGGGGGATAGGTGCCACGAGAAACTATGGAAGTTATTGTTGCGGAAGTTTTAAGTTCCAGAAAATCTGTAAGCAGTGTGAGTCAAGAATCTAGCGTACGTCACGTCTGATCGCATAGACGTTTGCCAGAAAACGAGGAAAAACGAGATCCTAAAAGCAGGATGCAAACCAGAATACCGTGTATTCAGCGACAAACTTGCAGATTCCAGCAAACATTTTGCCAATCTGTTTCTTGAGTCAGGATGTCAGGAAGTTAGCTTTCAGTGTGCTCTTTACACTGTAGTCTGAAGTTTCCGCCGGCCGAAGTGGCCAAGCGGTTCTAAGCGCTACAGTCTAGAACCGCGGTACCGCTGCGGTCGCAGGTTCGAATCCTGCCTCAGGCATGGATGTGTGTGATGTCCTTAGGTTAGTTAGGTTTAAGTAGTTCTAGGGGACTGATAACCTCAGTGCTCAGAGCGATTTGAACCATTTTTTCTAAAGTTTCCAGAGGCATGATGTAAAGTAGATAGCGTGGGAGTGAATTGGCCGAATGCGTCTCGACAACGGAATATTTCATTATGAGTTCGTCGTCCAGCGGGAACTAATCTCGCCTGAGCAATCAGTTACAATAAAGAGAGCGTGGCAGAAAGTACCTTGTGGTTGTAATTAAACTTTCCCTATTTAACACGTTATAACAGGGAAACTAATCAACGTACGAGCACCAAACTTGGCAGTATTATTGCCAAGGACATGAGGAAGCGATATAATGCAGAATCAATTCAACTGAAACAATTTTAAATGTGCTGCTACTGTACATCATACCATTGCTTATCGCTACCGTTACCGCTACAGGAGGGGCTCCATATAGCGCCCGTCAGTGTCTAGAAGAGTCTGAAAGCGCAGGATTACATGCTGCACAGTAGAACGAAGCATGCCCGTTTGTGTGCTGGTTGCCTCTCTTGTTATCTATGAAAGTCCGCTGGTAAACCCTGTCCTTCAGGTAGCCCCAGAACCAGAAATCACATTGAGTGAGATAAGGCGATCGCGCCGGCCAAACATTTGATAACGATCGGCTGGTAATTCGATAGTTTCCAAATGTGTATATATATATATACATACAATGGTTTTCTAATTTAACTTTTCCCTGACGAAATGGGCGTTTTCTAGCGTTATATGATAAATCTGTGTTGTCTTCTTTATTTTTACTACAACATTCTTCTGTTTCACGTCACAGGTTAACAACTTTCGAACAAAAGACTTATACATTAACAATTTCAATTTTGCTACAAATATTGTTTATCTGTATGTAACAGACAAGAGGATAACTACGTAGAACAAAAATGTCCCGCAGGTTGCCTGGTCCTTTATAAAACCTCACTCAATTTCCAGTCAGTTCATCACTCCCGGGTTTTAGGGGAATCCTAGTAAGTCGAAAGAAAGCGATCGTTATGAGTTAACGCCCGACAGGTAGGCAGCACATCTAATGTACAGGTAATATGCATACGACCTTAACTGACCAAAGCTATTAGGAAAACTAGTCTTACTTATGATAACCTGCAGTAGCCTATGGTAATTTTACAGTTCCGACCTTGTTAACTAGTACTTAAAAACCAGTTTAAGCTATAATAGAGGGATTACACTATTTTTGTCATGAGTGTGGCTCGAGAATGTTTCTGTGGAATTAACAATATTAGAACACAAAAGTGCAACTACGGGTTGGCAAGAACACTATCTTTGAATATGTTCAATATCTAAATCTACCCCTGTATATCCCTCGCAAGCTACCTTATGGTGCGTAGTGGAGGGTACCTTGTACCACTACTACTCATTTCCTTTCCTATTTCATTTGCAAACAGAGCGGGTGAAAAACGACTGTCTGTACAGGGTGGGTGAGAAGTCGCTCTTTACTTTTAAATGTCCGTAGTTTTTTTTAACAAATATTTGTTCACGGAACTCGTTGCAGTCGGTTGTCAGGACCATGAGAATGTGTGTACTACACTACAATTTCACATATCCTCTGCGCTGCCGACCAAACGACCTAAATGTACAGGAATGTCATCAACTGATTTCTACAAGAATGTCAAAGGTACATTTCCGGGACAACTGTGATCCTCAGCTCCAGTTCATCTACTGTGCGTGGTTTGGTTAGGTACACCTCTTCTTTGGCCAAAGCCCGCAAGAACAAGGCATAAAGGGTGAGGCCAGGACTTCTCGGAGGCCATTCATGGGGTCCTCGCCATCCCTGTCAACGTCCCGGAAAGTGTTCGTCCAGTCAGTCACGAACGGTGCAGGCAAATGGTGCTCCATCTTGCTGAAAAAGGATATCCACGACACTACCCCACTGTGCTATCAGTGATCACACGTACTCATTCAGCGATACCAGTCGCTGTTGGATCAGTCAGACGTTCCGCGGTCATACCGCACCAGTCTGTAGATTTTGGTCGTCTTTGTGAATTTCCAGTTATAATTCTAGGATTTGCTTCTGCCCTACAACGGCAGTTGTGCCGATTGACGAATCCCCTAACATAAAACACCACCTCATGTCACCAAATAATGTTCTTGAAGAAATCCGACCAATCGTTATGCCATGACAGCATAATTTCGTTCTGCTGAAGTAACTGCCTCAACTTGTGATCGTCTTCCCCTTCTGTGCCAATACTTTTGTTGGAACTTTCACAGTATGAATACCAGTGTTGTCTACATTATACAAGTCCTGGGGTTTGAAAAATGTGGTCATCTTGTACCGGGTGGTTATAATTAAACTTTCCCTATTTAATACGTTATAACGCGGAAGCTAATTACCGTTCGAGTCACAAACTTGGCAGCCTTAATGTCCATGGTTTCCATGCATCACAGTGTCATCGTCTAATTCCAACTATGGTCGCCAGGTGCCGTGATCAGTCATTGTGATTCACAGTTTCACACAAATGACCAGTCGCAGTGCATTTGTTGGCGTATCAACATGAGCTTGGACAAAAGGAGCAGGGCATTACTGGTGAAGCTCTGTTATCAAAACAACAGTAATGCTGCAGCTGCACTTCGAGAATATCGCTGGCTGAAAGGATTACGGAAGGGTCCTCTTTCCCTACTTGCTGTGCGGAGTATAATGAAGAAGTCGGAATGAACTGGAGAACTGGGCGTCGCTCCGGGAAGTGGCCGACGACCGGCTGCAACTGAGGTGGTTGATGAAATCGCTATTGCTATGGCAGACAACGCTGCGCGCAATTCCCGATCTTCAGGCAGTGCGCGTGCTGTGTCACGAAAGTTGAACATCCCGTGGTCCACTGTACGGAAGGTGCTTCAAACCATTCTCAAATGGTATCCATATAAGATCCATATCGTGCAGTAGCTTGCAGAACAGGACGCACAACGACGGGTTGACTTCTCTCTCCACTTTCTTGCAAGCAATGAGGTTGACGAGGGCTGACCCTGAACCATGCTACGGACAGACGAAACTCATTTTTCTCTGACGGGTGAGGCGACCACACAGAATTGCTGAGTGTGGGGATCTTTCACTCCAGTCACTGTGCATGAACTTCCTCTGTATGGTGAACGTGTCACCGTATGGTGTGGCTTCACGGCTACGTTCGTCATTGGCCCCTTCTTTTTTGAACAGGTTGCCGCTCAAGGACCAAAGACGTGCCGCGTGACTGTCCAGCGTTACTGCGATGTGCTTCGCCAGCATGTCATACCCGCCTTCCAGGAGAGAGACGCTTTGAACTCAACAGCTTTTATGCAAGATGGGGCCCCACCGCACATTGCTTGTGAAGTCCTCCTGCTTCTCTGAAACACATTTGGAAACTATCGAATATATATATATAAAATCTCGTCAATATATATTTTTATATATATATAAAATCTCGTCAATATTTCATCGAACATGTCCCACATCTACCTCTACGTCTACATGTAAACTCTGCATATCAGTCTCAAATGTCTGGCAGAAGGTTCATCGAATCACTTTCACATTAATTCTTTATCATTCCACTGTCGAACAGCGCACGAAAAAAACAAGCACTTACACCTTTCTGTGCGAGCTCTGATTTTCCTTATTTTCGTTCAAATGTTTGAAATGGCTGTGAGCACTATGGGACTTAACTGCTGAGGTCATCAGTCCCCTAGAACTTAGAACTACTTAACCTAACTAACCTAAGGACGTCACACACATCCATGCCCGAGGCAGGATTCGAACCTGCGACCGTAATGGTCGCGCGGTTCCAGACTGAAGCGCCTAGAACCGCGCGGCCACATTGGCCGGCCTTTATTTTTGTATGATGCTTGTTTCTCCCTAGGTAGGTCGGCGCCAACGAATTATTTTCTCATTCGGAGAAGAACGTTGATGATTGAAATTTCGTGAAAATATCCCTCTGCAATCCCTCCCTGTTTCTCGATAATACAAACGTGCTGCCTTTCTTCGAGCTTTCTCGATGTACTGCGATAATCCTGGTAAGGATCCCACACCGCGCAGCAATACTTCGAAAGAGGACGGACAAGCGAAATATAGTTTTTGTCATTCATAAAAACTTTCAATAATAACAACAATTGCACAGTTTTTGTGTCATTCGCAAAAACTTTCACGGTTATCAGTAATAACAGGTAACTTCGATCATGATGAAGAGCGTTCAGCTGAGTGAAAAATAATAATTATTATTATAATTATATAGGGTGATTTTTTCCACTGTGTACAAACTCTAGGAATCGATCGATGAGAGGATACGGAACAAAAAAGGTCTAATGACCTTATGTCCAGAAATGCACGGTTTCCATGCTAAAGGCTATTTATTCAGTCATTACTTTTACAGAGGCTGCAGTGTAATAAGCACTGTACCATGCAGCAACTGTTACAGTATGCATGGGTTCCTCCTAGAGGGTGGTACCGTTTCTAATGGGTCATGCCCCAAGGCCCTCTACTGCCATAGCGATTGGCATTGTTGTGTCAGATTCATTTCACTTACTGACTAACTTTGTAGTGGATGTGATACAGCGTTGTACACAATGGTTCCATATTCGAATCCACGGCTCGGGCATGGTGTTTACTTACGGATAGGCATATGGCAACGGGCCGCGGCGGCCAGCAAGACGGTTTCAGGAGACCTACCTCTGCCGACAACAACCACAGCACTCAATGTTTGTAAAAGTGTTTCGACGTGTTTCTGAGACAGGGTCGCTTCAGGAAGCAGGAAATCATGAAGAACGTACCCGAAATGTTCGGACACTAGACATGGAGGAAAATGTGATTAACTCTGCGGAAGGCGACCGCCGTGTCAGTACCAGGCAGTTGGCCGCTCAGTACAGGGTAAGCCAGACGACCATGTGGAACATTCTCCATTACTACCCTTATCACTTACAGTGCGTGCAGGGCTTACTAGCGACAGAATTTCCACATCGGGGGGCAGTTTTATCACTGGTTTTTTCACCAGGCAACCACGATTCCGGTATTTGTCTTGTGGTGTCACCGCCAGACACCACACTTGCTAGGTGGTAGCTTAAATCGGCCGCGGTCCATTTAGTACATATCGGACCCGCGTGTCGCCACTGTGAGATCGCAGACCGAGCGCCACCACAAGGCAGGTCTCGAGATACGAAATAGGACTCGCCCCAGTTGTACGACGACTTTGCTAGCGACTACACTGACGAAGCCTTTATCTCATTTGCCGAGAGACAGTTAGAATAGCCTTCAGCTAAGTCCCTGGCTACGACCTAGCAAGGCGCCAGTAGCTTAACATAGTTTGATACTTACCGTATAAAGCATGTCTCAACAAGAGCGATGTACCACAAGGATAAATAAAAGTTAAGTATTCGAGGAGCTGCATACTTTTCTTATTAGCATTCAATACTTATCCTGTTCCAGAATTCACGCCGGTCTGCGTTAGATAGCGTGCATTTCGGCCTCCTATATCTACAAGGTGTTGGCACATTTGCCAACACATCATGTGTCATCAGTCCTATTCACAGATGAGGCCACCTCTATGCTGAGTGGTACACTACGTGATCAAAAGTATCCGGACACCACCAAAAACATACGTTTTTCATATTAGATGCATTGTGCTGTCGTCTACTGCCATGTACTCCATATCAGCGACTTCAGCAGTCATTAGACGTCGTGAGAGAGCAGAATGCCGCGCTCCGCGGAACTCACGGACTTCGAACGTGGTCAGGTGATTGGGTGTCACCTGTGCCATACGTCCGTACGCGAAATTTCCACACTTCTAAACATCCCGAGGTGAACTGTTTCCGATGTGATAGTAAAGTGGAAACGTGAAGGAACACATACAGCACAAAAGCGTAGAGGCCGGCCTCGTCTGTTGAATGACAGACACCACCAACTGTTGAAGAGGGTCGTAATGTGTAACAGGCAGAGATCTATCCAGACCATTACACAGGAATTCCAAACGATATTAGGATCCATAGCAAGTACTATGATAGTTAGGCGGGATGTGAGAAAACTTGGATTTCACGCTCGAGCGGCTGCCCATAAGCCACACATCACGCCGGTAAATAACGACGCCTCGCTTGGCGTAAGGAGCTTAAAGATTGGATGTTTGAACAGTGGAAAAACGTTGTGTGGACTGGCAAATCATATTACACAATGTGACGATCCAATGGCACAGTGTGTGTGTGTGTGTGGCGAATGCCTGGTGAAGGTCATCTGCCAGCGTGTGTAGCGCCATTAGTAAAATTCGGAGGCGGTAGTGTTATGGTGTGGCCGTATTATTCATGGAGGGGTCGTACACCCCGTCTTGTTTCGCGTGACTTTATCACAGCACAGGCCTACATTGATGTTTTAAACACCTTCTTGCTTCCCACTGCTCTTGAAGAGCAATTCGGGGATGGCGATTGCATCTTTCAACACGATCGAGCACCTTTCCATAATGAACAGCCTGTAGCGGCGTGTTTACACGACAATAACACTCTTGTACTGGACTGGCCTGCACAGAGTCCTGACCTGAATCCTATAGAACACCTTTGGGATGTTTTGGAACCCCAACTTCGTGCCAGGCCTCATCGACCGGCATCGATACCACTCCTCAGTGCAGCATTCCGTGAAGAATGGGCTGCCATTCACCAAGAAAGCACCTGACTGCCTGCGAGAGTGGAAGCTGTGTTCTAGTCTAAGGATGGGCCAACACCATACTGAATTCCACCATTACCGATGGAGGGCGACACGAACTTGTAAGTCATTTTCAGCCAGGTGCACGGATACTTTAATTACATAGCGTATTTTCAGCTTTCATAATAGTCATTTGTGGGATAGTATGCAGAGCCCCTACGGAGCGCCGGCCGAAGTGGCCGTGCGGTTAAAGGTGCTGCAGTCTGGAACCGCAAGACCGCTACGGTCGCAGGTTCGAATCCTGCCTCGGGCATGGATGTTTGTGATGTCCTTAGGTTAGTTAGGTTTAACTGGTTCTAAGTTCTAGGGGACTAATGACCTCAGCGGTTGAGTCCCATAGTGCTCAGAGCCATTTGAACCATTTTTAGCCCTAAGGTGCAGTGACAGCGAATCATCAGCATCGGTGCAGCCGGAATGTTTGGGCCGGGATAACTGGCGAACGTATGTTGTGACCACTTTTCCTTCCACGTCGCCCAACAGGCCGTAACTGTCGGCGTTTCTTGCGGGTGACTTTGCCTCCCCTGTTGGAAGAAGTCCCACTGATGATTCGAAGGGTTATGTGGTTTCTACATGATGGTGCTCCAGCCACTTCACCATTTACGTCCGGACGCATTTGAATGGTGTCTTCCCTGGTCAGTGGATCGGACGAGGTGGTCCAATTGCTTGGCATGCTCGTTCATCGGATCTCAACCCGTGCGATTTCTGGTTACGGGACTGTCTCAAGAGCATCGTGTATGCAGAGCCTATTCCAGATGTGGAGACACTGGAGCAGCGCATTCATGCTGCCCTTGACACTGTTCGGATGCAGCATGGCCGATGTGAACGTGCTACGGCTCGTACACGCTTGCATTGAGGTATACGGAAACCATTTTCAACACATATTGCAACTGTGGCTGCGTGGTACAAAGCGTATTAGACCGCAGTCTTTGTAACAATTTATGATCCAATAAATGGTCCCTAACATGGAAACCATTCATTTCTAGATACAAGCTTATTAGACCTTTTTTGTCCCGTATCTTCTCATCGATCAATCCGTAGGGTTTGCACACGGTGGAAAACATCACTCTATAGAGCACTGACAGACCTAAGTCGAAACAAGGCCCCGGGAGTAGACAACATTCCATTGGAAGTACTGACAGCCTTGGGAGAGCCAGTCTTGACAAAACTCTACCATCTGGTGAGCAAAATGTATTAGACAGGCGAAATACCCTCAGACTTCAAGAAGAATATAATAATTCCAATCCCAGAGAAAGCAGGTGTTGACAGATGTGAAAATTACCGAACTATTTTAATAAGTCACGGCTGAAAATACTAACGCGAATTCTTTACAGACGAATAGAAAAACTGGTAGAAGCCGACCTCGGGGAAGATCAGTTTTGATTCCGTAGAAATATAGGAACACGTGAGGCAATACTGACCCTGTGACTTATTTTAGAAGCTAGATTAAGAAAAGGCAAACCTACGTTTCTACCATTTGTAGACTTAGAGAAAGTTTTGACAATGTTGACTGGAATACTTTCTTTCAAATTCTGAAGGTGACAGGATTAAAATACACGGAGCGAAAGACTATCTACAATTTGTACAGAAACCAGATGGCAGTTATAAGAGTCGAGAGACATGAAAGGGAAGCAGTGGTTGGGAAGGGAATGAGACAGGGATGTAGCCTATCCCCGATGATGTTCGATCTGTATATTGAGCAAGCAGTAAAGGAAACAAAAGAAATATTCGGAGTAGATATTAAAATCCATGGAGAGGAAATAAAAACTAAAAGGATCGCCGATGACATTGTAATTCTGTCAGAGACAGCAAAGCACTTGGAAGAGCAGTTGATCGGAATGGACAGTGTCTTAAAAGGAGGATATAAGATGAACATCAAGAAAACCAAAACGAGGAAAATGGAATGTAGTCGAATTAAGGCGGGTGATGCTGAGGAAATTAGATTAGGAAATGAACCACTTAAAGTAGTAAAGGAGTTACGCCATTTGGGGAGTAAAATAACTTAAGATGGTCGAAGTAGAGAGGATATAAAATGTAGACTGGCAATGGCAAGGAAAGCGTTTCTGAAGAATAGAAATTTGTTAACATCGAGCATAGATTTAAGTGTCAGGAAGACGTTTCCGAAAGTATTCGTATGGAGTGTAGCCGTGTATGTAAGTGAAACATGGACGATAAACAGTTTGGACAAGAAGAGAATAGAAGCTTTGGAAATGTGGTGCTACAGAAGAATGCTGAAGATTATATGGGTAGATCACATAACTAATGAGGAGGTACTGAATAGAATTGGGGAGAAGAGGAGTTTGTAGCACAACCTGAAAAAAGAAGGGATCGGTTGGTAGGACATGTTCTGCGGCATCAGGGGATAACTAATTTAGTATTGGAGGGCAGCGTGGAGGGTAAAAATCGTAGAGGGAGACCAAGAGACGAATACACTAAACAGATTCAGAAGGTTGTAGGCTGCAGTAGGTACTGGCAGATGAAGAAGCTTGCACAGGATAACCATGGAGAGCTGCATCAAACCAGTCTCAGGGCTGAAGACCACAAAAGCAACAACATATATTTTTATGTTGGCTCACGTGAACTATACTTGCATCAGGAGTAATTGCTTGTGCTACATAAAAGCGCAGATTTTCCACGATTAGCTATTTTTATTACTTAAAAATGCAATTCATATACTGTAGGTATATAAAATGCACGGTGAACTAGTACTGAATGAAGTGCGGTTCTAATTATGTGCGAAACAAACAGTTAAAAAAAAAAGAAAAAGAAATATGGAGAAGCCATCGTGTCCGAGGATCTGTCTTACGCATTCAGTTATATTTCTTTCCCTAACAGTGTTACCAATACAACTGGTAATCCTACCATTTACTACGCCATTTATCTTGTGCACCAAAACTACGGAACTGTAGTTACAGTAATAGACGTGGGACGAACTGAGCTGGGCGATCTGTCGAGTTACGGCGGTCGACGTACGGTCGTCGTAAATCAGAGCGCTGGCTGTTGTCTGCTGTGTGGTGGGTGGTGTGCGATTAGGGCGTGGGCCGGCGGCAGCCAGTGAACCGCAACGGACGAGGCCGCTGTGGACAGCTACGGAGCGACGCGACGCAGCCGTTGCGGTGCGTAGCCGTGCGTAAAAACGCGCTGACCGGTGCGTGGCGCACACTCTGCGTCGGTTCGTAATTTATTCCGTCCCGCGGATACGCCGGAACTAATGGCGCCTGCGATGGTATCGCCGATTCTCCAATCGCGGCGGAATCTCTGGCGCCCGCCACTGCCGCCGCTGCTGGCGTCTCGGTTCACAGTACGTGCTGCCACGAGGGTTCGGGGCCTGGCTGCGTCGCTACTGCCCTATCGATGGCCAGAGGATCTTCTCTCCACGATCGAGAATGCCGGACGAGGGCGGTAATATCTTCACTAACGTGTTTATCTCCAAGTCCGCTTTCATGCCCGCTTTGTAAACACGTTTGCGTTAGCTCCATAAGTGACCGAGAGTTTCAGTAAAAACCTTCAGGAGATATGACTGTCTCAGGTTTCGGCCACTTCTCTCCATAACCGAGGATGCCCGAGGAGGGCGGTAATGTCTTTACCAATGCGTTTATCTGCACGACCGGGTTTCGTGCCAGCTTTGTTAACACGCGTGCATATGCTCCAGAAGAAAGTCTCGATGAAAACCTTCTGGAAGTGTGACTGTCTCAGGTTTCGGACACTTCTCTCCACGATCAAGGACGCCGGAGGAGGGCGTTAACATCTTCACTAACGCGTTTGTCTCCACATTCGAGTTCGCACCAGCTTTGTAAAGACACATGCGTCGGCTCCAGAAGTGCTCGAAATTTTCAATGAAAATCTTCTGGAAGTATGACTATCTCAGGTTTCGGCCGCTTCTCTCCACGACCGACGATGCCGGAAGAGGACGCTGACGTCTTCACTAATGTGTTTTATCTCCACGTCCAGTTTCAAGCCAGCTTTGAAAACGGGCATGCTTCGGCTCCGGAAGTGCCAGTGAGTTTCAATAAAAACCTTCTGGAAGTATGACTGTTTCAGGTTTCGGCACTTACCCTATGTGAGCGAAAGTAATCAGCCACCTATCAGTTGACAATAATGTGGCGTTTGTACACATTTAGCCTTTATGACAGCTTGACCTCTTCTGGGGACACTTTCGATGACGCGTCAGAATGTCTGCGGAGGACTGGAAAGCAATTGCTCATCAAGAGCCAAAAGCAGAGAAGGTAGTACATATTTTTTGTGAAAGCCAACATCACTTGATTTTAAGACCTTCGTTCCAGTTAAAGTGTCGACAGAATAGCGCTCTTGCCTTCAGGCTGGCATTACACTTTGCGTATGTGTCCACATACATGTGTCATCGACATTTTGGTAACGTGTAAATACATTGTTCCCAAAATGTCAACGGCACATGTGTGTCAACGTATACGCAACTGTAGTGCCAGTCTGAAGATGGCAGCATGGTTCAAATGGCTCTGAGCGCTATGGGACTTAACTGGTGTGGTCATCAGTCCCCTAGAACTTAGAACTACTTAAACCTAACTAACCTAAGGACATCACACACATCCATTCCCGGGGCAGGATTCGAACCTGCTACCGTAGCGGTCACGCGGTTCCAGACTGTAGCGCCTACAACCGCACGGCCACTCCGGCCGGGATGGCAGGATGATTCTGTCGAAACTAGTAATTGAAATAAGGGTCTTAAGATCAAGCGATCTTGGCTTTCACAAAAAATATCTATAATAAACAGAGGTCGCCACAACAACATGTGTAAAATACATAGAACGTAATGATGTTGGACGATGGGGTGAAGAGTGATGTCGGCGTTCTAACTCATCAGAGTTATGGCATAAAGGCACCCAGGAGGGAGGCGACCATGTTGAATAATTTAAGTAGTTTACATACGCTGAATTGGTCGCAGATGAAGGAATTGTAGTGCACACAAACTTGAAATCAGTATTCCTCATTTATTAATGCACTTTTACGTGTTTTAGCGTTAGCCATTATCCGAATCTGCATATGCAGATACATATGTAATATGAATTTATGGAAGCACTTAGGGCTAGCTTAAAGCAAACAGAAGGTACATCACATAAAAATACACTCCTGGAAATGGAAAAAAGAACACATTGACACCGGTGTGTCAGACCCACCATACTTGCTCCAGACACTGTGAGAGGGCTGTACAAGCAATGATCACACGCACGGCACAGCGGACACACCAGGAACCGCGATGTTGGCCGTCAAATGGCGCTATCTGCGCAGCATTTGTGCACCGCCGCCGTCAGTGTCAGCCAGTTTGCCGTGGCATACGGAGCTCCATCGCAGTCTGTAACACTGGTAGAATGCCGCGACAGCGTGGACGTGAACCGTATGTGCAGTTGACGGACTTTGAGCGAGGGCGTATAGTGGGCATTAGGGGGGCCGGGTGGACGTACCGCCGAATTGCTCAACCCGTGGGGCGTGACGTCACCACAGTGCATCGATGTTGTCGCCAGTGGTCGGCGGAAGGTGCACGTGCCCGTCGACCTGGGACCGGACCGCAGCGACGCACGGATGCACGCCAAGACCGTAGGATCCTACACAGTGCCGTAGGGGACCGCACCGCCACTTCCCAGCAAATTAGGGACACTGTTGCTCCTGGGGTATCGGCGAGGACCATTCGCAACCGTCTCCATGAAGCTGGGCTACGGTCCCGCACACCGTTAGGCCGTCTTCCGCTCACGCCCCAACATCGTGCAGCCCGCCTCCAGTGGTGTCGCGACAGGCGTGAATGGAGGGACGAATGGAGACGTGTCGCCTTCAGCGATGAGAGTCGCTTCTGCCTTGGTGCCAATGATGGTCGTATGCGTGTTTGGCGCCGTGCAGGTGAGCGCCACAATCAGGACTGCATACGACCGAGGCACACAGGGCCAACACCCGGCATCATGGGGTGGGGAGCGATCTCCTACACTGGCCGTACACCACTGGTGATCGTCGAGGGGACACTGAATAGTGCACGGTACATCCAAACCGTCGTCGAACCCATTGTTCTACCATTCCTAGACCGGCAAGGGAACTTGCTGTTCCAACAGGACAATGCACGTCCGCATGTATCCCGTGCCACCCAACGTGCTCTAGAAGGTGTAAGTCAACTACCCTGGCCAGCAAGATCTCCGGATCTGTCCCCCATTGAGCATGTTTGGGACTGGATGAAGCGTCGTCTCACGCGGTCTGCACGTCCAGCAAGAACGCTGGTCCAACTGAGGCGCCAGGTGGAAATGGCATGGCAAGCCGTTCCACAGGACTAAATCCAGCATCTCTACGATCGTCTCCATGGGAGAATAGCAGCCTGCATTGCTGCGAAAGGTGCATATACACTGTACTAGTGCCGACATTGTGCATGCTCTGTTGCCTGTGTCTATGTGCCTGTGGTTCTGTCAGTGTGATCATATGATGTATCTGACCCCAGGAATGTGTCAATAAAGTTTCCCCTTCCTGGGACAATGAATTCACGGTGTTCTTATTTCAATTTCCAGGAGTGTAGATAAGGCTCGTCTAGTAAAGTGGAACCATACTATGCATGAAGACTAGAAACATCCAACATTTTGCGAAAGATACCTACTGTGGTTCCGGTAAAAACCAGAGCATTACATAGTTTCATGGTTGATTTGTAACGAACATAAGTGCACTGACGGAATTCAGATTGTGAATACTGTTATGTCTTCCATTGCACGCCGTGTGGTTCTTTAGTGGATACAGGAGCGAGGAACAAATGCCGTGCATAAACAGAGCAATCAAATATTAATTTATTCTATAACTAATTTCAAATAGTAAAAATAATACATAACTTTGTTGCTGTATATACAGCGACTGTCGTTTGAATGTAAAAATATATACAGATACAATAGGTTTATAAATCTGTCACTCTTTAATATAATGTCTATTCATAAGATGCCCATCCCTGGCCATTATGGTTGAAATGGTTCAAATGCCTCTAAGCACTATGGGACTTAACATCCGAGGTCATCAGTCCCCTAGACTTAGAACTACTTAACCTTAACTAACCTAAGGACAACACACACATCCATGCCCGAGGCAGGATTCGAACCTGCGACCGTATCAGCAGCGCGGTCCGGACTGAAGCGCCTAGAACTGCTCGGCCACAACGGCTGGCTCCTGGCCGCTATGAAAGTCTGCAAATGTTATTAAGCTGACAAACACACAAAATGAACTTAGTCCTTGAATACACCAACTAAATACAACCGCCGCTGGAGCTCCAGAGAGGTGATGCTTGCATCTCTTATTGGCAGAGGCGTAATCGTTCGTGGAAGCGCCTCGTGTCGAGGTAGTGGCTGTAGGAAACGCAGCGGCGTAACTGGCGGCGCTTGTATTTGAAAGTCCTGCTGAGCGGATGGCGGCCGATACCGCAAATTCAGAGAGGTACAACGAATTGGTCACTAGGTGGTGCCACAGTACATCCATGTTGATCACCAGTGCCACCCACGAAAAACAAGAGCAACACAAATAACTATTTACAAGTATATGATGTCAATGATGTTGGGAAATTTGGACTGATAAAATGGAGCTAGTTCAATGGCCGAAAAGTTGAGTAATTTTAACATGTGGTACATAGTTGGCCAACATCTAGAACATCTGTATAAATAGAAACAAAGAAACTTCTTTATTACTAGACGGCATATATACAGGAAATAACCATAGGAATGTCAGTTGTCACATTATGATAACAAAAATCATTATAAAGTATGAAAAGGATAAATAAAATAGAAGGCACTTTACCAAAAACATAAGCACGTGACATACAATCATACGGAGAAACTAATAATGTCATTAAGGATACAGATCGATATCAATATTAAAACATTGTAACATTTATTAAAACGTAACTAAAATAACAAAATTGGAGACAACAAAATAACTTTAAAATATACATGAGTACACTAGCCACGTTCGTTCAGTTCAACCACGTAACTGCGAAGTCCTCTGGTTTGTCGCTGAATCAGTATTCTTGTGACGGCTAACATCGAAACACGAAAAAATGTATTAGTAAATTAACTGTTTCTTACAGTACACACTAAACAATACTGTAAAGTGTGTCCGTATAGATCTCTATGCGTCGTTTTCTGGGCAGTAAAAAGGGGACCACACACTTACCATGAAAAACGGCCCCATACCGTAACGTTTTCTAGCATCCGTCAAACACAAACCCTTCAATCGGATCCCCGCAGGGTACAGAGTGATTCATTACTCCAAGTCACCTGTATCCAGTCATCCACTGTCCAATGGCGTCACCCTTTTCACCTCAAGCGTTGCTTAGCACAGACCACAGTGGCTTATTATTGTCTAGTATGATGTGAGTCATGTAACAACGATATTTTATGTATAATAGAGAGTTTGTTCTCATTGGATTACACTGTGTGTACTCTTGCTTATTTGCTTGGTTTTTTTATCACAGACGTTATCGTAGTTTTGACAGGTGTTGATCCAAAATTACGATAACACCTACGATAAACAAGTCAGCGTCGACACACAGTGTAATCCAATGAGAACAAATTCTCCACTGCACATAAAATATCGTTGTCACGTGGGTTATATCATGCTGGATAATGAAGATCTGAGATGCACTTAAGTGTGACATAAATGGAACTGTCCGCACCAAACATATCCTAAATAAAAAATACAAGGCTTCTGAAAACGGGCTAAGCCTTAAACTAATCAGCCAGTAAATAAACAGCAGCTTAGGTAAAAAACATTTAAAAATGCCTTTTCTTCAATATTTGGGAACTGCAAGACGCGACGTACTGGAAACGGTTATAAGATCATCACCTACAAACATTTCTTCCTCAATTCTTTCGAATATAACCGGTTTATTAATCCAGAGGCACTCATCAACTTCGGACCATAGTACAAAATCCGCACAGCCTTAGGCTACCTGTTACTGTTCATAGAACGCAGGCCGACTCCAAAAATAAGACTGTATTGCTCTACTTGTGTGTTCCATGGAAAGGGTCAACACTGACATGCGGTGAAGGTGCCAACCTGTGGCTCTGTATGGAAAAGGATATGTGCCTGCAGTAATTTAAGAAAGCAAGGAAAACGTTAAATCTGGAATGCCGACTCCGGTAGCGAGGGATAACAGTAGCTCACCAGCTCACGACCCTGGCTTGGTTCTAAGAGGCACCGAAAGCATTATTCCTCATTTAATTTACGGCGGGCTGCTCGTTAGTTAACAAGGGAACCCGGCGTGCCTTATACATTATATCTTAAATGGAAGTCACGGCTCCTGCGTCAAATCAGTTGATATATGGTCACAAAAAGATTTCTCTGAGACACACAGCTGCAAGCGTAAGAAAGCACGTCTAATATATGCTTATTGGCACTTCAAAGTGGATGACTTTTTTGTCGAGGCAGAGAGAGAGAGAGAAAGAGAGAGAGGGAAAGAAAACACGGAGTTCCTTTCCAGTAGCCTGCCAATTAGGAAGTACCTCCACGTCGCCAAAGGTATCTCTAATTATTTCTTCGTGTCTATGCGCTTTTTACTGTGACGGGTAACGGCAGCATCTATGAAGAAAACTTCTAACTTATAATACAGCGTGGTTAAAGGGTGAAAGCGCCGTCCATGGAATCTTTATCCTAAAATGCATTAGCCTAAAGATATAAACTTTAGACCAGACGTCAACGAGAAACGAAGCTATAGAGCCGAGATTGCCTTCACAAATAACTACCGTATGTAGGAAGACGATTAATTACGAAGTGAGAATCAGTTCTTTTATATACCTTACAAAGGCGTGACCAGCGAGAAGCAATGGAGCGAAGTTGTCCCCCCCCCCCCCCCCACACACACACACACATACCTTACGAAAAAAAAAAGCTCGCAAACCGAACTAACATCTTCTCCCGCCACACATACTATCCGTAGCTAGAGAGCCAGAAATTCTACAGGGTACGGACTAGTATCAAATACATTCACAGCCGTTTGACATGAAATCATAAGACGGTTTCGCCGTTGCCGCTATGCTCCTTGTATTTGAAAAAGCCAGCCAGCTCTATGTTCTTCTAGTCTCCAATAATGTTATATCTCCAATTCGCGATGTTTACCCACTAATGCCCAACTATAAAAATGCGGATAAAGACAAAATTCGCTTCTACCTGAAAGTTACTTGTGTTATAGCAAAGTGATACGTAAAAACCATACTCTCTGTTAAACACTGTACGCGGTACTTACTTATAATGAAGTGGTAGCATTAGTACTGTTGGTAATTAACAAACAGTCCCATCGAAACTGTCCGTCTAGGAAAAGTTATTGGGAAAAACGAAATAGACTGTATGTACCAGAATCAAGAGTGAACAATTAGAATGAAAAACGAAGAACGGCCGGCCGGTGTGGCCGTGCGGTTAAAGGCGCTTCAGTCTGGAACCGCGTGACCGCTACGGTCGCAGGTTCGAATCCTGCCGCGGGCATGGATGTGTGTGATGTCCTTAGGTTAGTTAGGTTTAATTAGTTCTAAGTTCTAGGCGACTGATGACCTCAGAAGTTAAGTCGCATAGTGCTCAGAGCCATTTGAACCATTTGAACCAAAAACGAAGAACGGAGACGAGGATCAAAAAGGGTGTAAGACAGAAACGCAATTTTCTGTCCTTGCTGTTCAACCTATTCATCGAGGAAGCAGTGACAGAAATGAAATTAAGGTTCAAGTGTGGAACTAGAATTCTCCATGAAAGGATATCAATGACAAGATTCGCTGATGATACTCTTATCCTCATTGAAGGTGAAAAAGCATTACAGAATCTGTATAATGGAATGAACAGTCTGATGAGAATATAACTTGACAGGAAACCGAAGAAAAACGAAAGTAGGGAAAATCAGAAGTAATAAGAAAGGCGAGAAACTTAACATCAACATTGATGATCAAGAAATAGACGAAGTTAGAGAACTCCGCTTTCTTGGTAGCAAAATAACCCATGACGGATGAAGCAAGGAGGTCATAAAAACCAGACTAACACAGGCAAAGAATGCATTCCTCGCCAAAGAAAGTCTACTGGTACCAAATATAGGCCTCAATTTGAGGAAGAAATTGCTGAGAATGTACGTTTGGAGCATAGCATTGTGTGCTGGTGAATAATGGACAGCGGGAAAACCACAACAGACGAGAATCGAAGCGTTTGAGATGTCGTGCTACAGAAGGATGTTGAAAATTGAATGCACTGTTAGGGAATGCGGAGGTTCTCTGCAGAATCGGTGAAGAAAGAAAGGAACATACAGAAATCGCTGATAAGAAGGGACGGGATGGTACAGACATGAGTTGAAGCATAAGAGAATAATGTCCATGGTACTAGACAGAACTATAGAGGATAAAAATTGTAGAGGAAGACAGAGATTGGAATAGATGAAAAAAGTAAATGAGGACGAAGTATGCAAGTGCTGCTCCGAAATGAAGAAGTTCGTGAGGTCGTGGATGCTGCTGCTCGATTGGTACAACATCAAATAAAATCTCTGTGAGGTGTGACAACGGGCGGTATTACATCTCTGCGAGGTACAGTTTTAAGGTAGCTTGATCTTGAGAGTGCACCAGTGCAGCACTCGTTACAGGGAGTCTGAAGGTGTGTTTGCGAACGAACGCTCGGTCGGAGAAACTATTTGAAAGAAAGCAGTGGACTGAATTTTACCGTCGCCTTTGGGAATAATATTGAAAATTAATTCGCAAGTATGCAACTCTGCCAAAATTGAAGCAATCATGAAAGTTAAAGTATATTACAGAATCCTCCAGATGGCTCGACAATAATTTTCCAGAATATCCCACAATATTACACAGACTTCCAAAAGGTTCGAGAATGCACTATAATTTTTCACAACGTTCGCGAATGCTCGAATGCTCCATTATACTACTGTGGTGGGGAAGGCCATATTCAGGGTGTCAGGGATGTCGATTTTGGGTCTCGTCCTCGAGAGGACGGCCGATGGCTTCTATTGAACAGGAACGAGATATGGTGGCCTGAGCCAGTTATACGCACGGTAATAAATTGTTTCTTTTTTAATGATCTACATCCACACTCCGCAAGCCACCTGACGGTGTGTGGCGGAGGGTACCTTGAGTACCTCTACCGGTTCTCCCTTCTATTCCAGTCTCGTATTGTTCGTGGAAAGAAGGATTGTCGGTATGCCTCTGTGTGGTCTCTAATCTCTCTCATTTTATCCTCATGATCTCTTCGAGAGATAAACGTAGGAGGGAGCAATACACTGCTTGACTCCTCTGTGAAGGTATGTTCTCGAAACTTCAACAAAAGCCCGTGCCGAGCTACTGAGCGTCTCTCTTGCAGAGTCTTCCACTGGAGTTTATCTATCATCTCCGTAACGCTTTCGCGATTACTAAATGAACCTGTAACGAAGCGCACTGCTCTCCGTTGGATCTTCTCTATCTCTTCTATCAACTCTATCTGGCACGGATCCCACACCAGTGAGCAGTATTCAAGCAGTGGGCGAACAAGTGTACTGTAACCTACTTCCTTTGTTTTAGGATTGCATTTCCTTAGGATTCTTCCAATGAATCTCAGTCTGGCATCTGCTTTACCGACGATTAATTTTGTATGGTCATTCCATTTTAAATCACTCCTAATGCCCACTCCCAGATAATTTATGGAATTAACTGCTTCCAGTTGCTGACCTGCTATATTGTAGTATTCGCAGCACGTAACATTTGTCTACATTAAGATTCAGTTGCCATTCCCTTCACCATGCGTCAATTCGTTGCAGATCCTCCTGCATTTCAGTACAATTTTCCATTCTTACAATCTCACGATATACTACAGCATCATCCGCAAAAAGCCTCAGTGAACTTTCGATGTTATCCACAAGGTCATTTATATACACTGCTGGCCACCGTAAATGCAACACCAAGAAAGACAAGAGGTAGCACAACAAGATTTATTTTGTAGATAACATGTTGACCAAGTATCAAATGATTACGTTTACAGAGTAGGCAGAGTAGACGCCATTGTTGGAGATCACCGCTGCCACACGTCTCGGCAATGAGTCAAAGAGACGTTGGATGTGTTCCTGGGGTACAGCAGCCCAAGCAGCTTCCACACGTTGCCAGAGATCATCTGGTGTGGCAGCTGGGGATGTAATCTGGGTCACTCGTTGAGCAAGCATGGACCACATGTTTTCTATCGGCGAAAGATCCGGAGAGCGAGCCGGCCAGGGAAGCACTTCAATCTGGTTATTGATGACGAACCTTTGGACAATGCGTGCCACGTGTGGTCGCGCATTATCCTGTTGAAATATGGCTGTGGCCGAGCCCTGAAGGTAAGGAAGGACAAGTGGCTCCAGCACCTCGGATATGTAGCGCCGGCTATTTAAAGTACCGGCAATGCGTACTAGAGGCGTGCGAGAGTAATATCCAATACCGCCCCATACCATAATACCCGGTGCAAGACCAGTGTGGCGGTGCATAATGCAGCTGTCCAGCATCCTCTCTCCACGGTGTCTCCACACTCGAATCCGACCATCGTGGTGCTGCAGACAGAAGTGTGCCTCGTCAGTAAAGACAACGTCATTCCATTCTGCCGTCCACATCCGTCTGTCATCACACCATTGGTGACGGAGACGTCTGTGGTTCTGCGTCAATGGTAGACGAAGCCATGGACTTCTTGCGGACAGACCACTCTGCTGTAAACGGCGTCGAATGGTACGCGCAGACACTGGATGATGTGTTACAGACGCAATGTGCTGTGCTATGGTTCGGGATGTCACTGAGCGATCCGTCACTGCCATGCGCACAATTTGCCTATCAGCACGTGCAGTGGTGCACCGAGGTGAATGCGATCGACCACTTCGGTCCGTCGTACCCTCCTGCATCCAACGGTCACATATCCGCATTACAGTTGTTTGGTTTCGTCCAACACGACTAGCGATTTCCCTGTATGATAATTCACAATCTCGGTAAGCCACTATCCTTCCTCTGTCGAACTCGGATACTTGATCAAAAGATGTTCGCTGTTGTCTACGAGGCATAACTGATCGTCTTGTGAAACAACCACAAGGTAAACACACGTGCCGAACGTACACTCGTCGAAATCGCCAAGCCTTAAATGGCGCTATGAGGTGGCGCCACAGGCACGCGTAATGTGCGTCTGCGTTGAAATTCTAATCAGTTGCATATCTCATCGCTGCAAACCCATGGTGTAAATTTCACTGGATTCGGATGCTTACTTCAGGGTGTTGCATTTAAGGTGGCCAGCAGTGTATATTGTGAGTAGCAACGCTCCTACGACACTCCCCTGCGGCACACGAAATCACTCTTACTTCGGAAGACTTCTCTCCATTGTGAATGACATGCTGTGTTCTGTTATCTAGGAACTCTTCAATCCAATCACACAATTGGTCTGATAGTCCATATGCTCTTACTTTGTTCATTATACGACTGTTGGGAACTGTACCAAACACCTTCCGGAAGTCAAGAAACACGGAATCTACCTGGGAAGTCGTGTCTACGGCACTCTGAGTCTCGTGGACGAACAGCGCGACCTGGATTTCACACGATCGTCTTTTTCGAAATCCATGCTGATTCCTACAGAGTAGATTTCTAGTCTCCAGAAAAGTCATTATACTCGAACATAATAATTGTTCCAAAATTCTACAACTGATTGACTTTAGAGACATAGGCCTATAGTTCTGCACATCTGTTCGACGCCCCTTTTTGCAAACGGAGATGACCTGTGCCCTTTTCCAATCTTTTGGAAAGCTACGCTCTTTTAGAGAACTGCGGTTCACCGCTGCATGAAGGGGGCAAATTCCCTCGCTTACGGAAGGGACGGTACGATATGGCACTGCGGCTACAACATTTTGTTTCAGGTCCCAGTTCAGTACTTGCCTTCTAAGAATAATCTAAGAGGAGGAAGTTCCAGTGGAGAAAACTGTTGCTCTGAGAGGAGAATTGCGATGTCTCAGCCGATGGGAAGCGGTTCAAATGGTTCAAACGGCTCTGAGCACTATGGGACTTAACTTCTGAGGTCATCAGTCCCCTAGAACTTAGAACTACTTAAACCTAACTAAGCTAAGGGCATTACACACATCCATGCCCGTGGTAGGATTCGAACCTGCGACCGTAGCGGTCGCGCGGTTCCAGACTGTAGCGCCTAGAACCGCTCGGCTACCACGGCCGGCATGGGAAGCGGCCAGTGATTCTTCAGCTGCCAGCAAAAATGTCTGACTCTGAGATGCTTTTGAAAAAACAAAAATGTGTTGTACAACTCAAAGTGCCATGGTGCACGTCCTTGCTGCAATAAATCAGTTTTACATAATATGACTATGTTTTCAAATTACAAGTGCTAAATGCAACTTTAGAAGTACGACTGTTTTGTTATTACAGCCATGGTTCACATTCCTTACCTCTTGGCAGTGAAGGTATACATTCACTAGTGACAGTGCACTATCCGTAGTCGATGTGTATTGTTCGGCAGAACTGGAATCAGTAATCCACTTTCACTAAAAGGGCCAGTGAAGGTGGAGTATCGCCAGTGATGGGATACTTCGCCTGAAACGTCCACTTCCACTAGAACGTATATATGTGTTCCCAGGTACATGACCACGTTGTAGCTTGGAACATGTTATCACATTTGGGAAAACCTTAATTTTCCGAAGTAAAAACCACTGCAGCACATAAAACTTAAAGCTACAATTTTAAAATGAAATAAGAAAGTATGTTAAATTTCTGTTATTTGACTGGCTTGGGACGAAGATCTGAAAAATGTACGCTCTCCCCCAACCAAGCGTCACGTGATGTGTGTCGTACACGCCCTGCTTTGCTCAGTTTTAAGGACGTTATAGATACGGGAACAATATTTAAATTGTATCCACGTGAGGAAAAAAATTTGCTGCAGTGCTAAGAATGCCGAAGATAAAGAGATGCTGATATTGTACTGAGTAGTTGAAAGACTAATGCTCTGAAAGGAAAGTCTGTCAGTGCCATTTCCAGAAAGGACCTTGTTGAGAACACTTAGCCCTCACTCCTACTGCCTATGCCTTAGGTGGCAGGTGCCAACAGTGACTCACGGCGCACCCTTAGCTGGCATCGACTGATCACGTGCTGTCACACTTAATAGCGGTAATTTGCGCGAGTATGTAAAGTAGACCCGCTTACTCATGGCCTCGCCGGTCGATCAATTCTCACGTTTTTGATTCCTCATATGGGAACCAAATAAATGGCTGTATGTACTGAGACAGTGTATTTATTATTGCCTTATTAGGTATTCACTCATGTGTTTTAACCTTATACGATATAATGATTACACTCTTCCTTTACTAACAAGAAAAAAACCTTCCCGCTGTTAGTATTTATCACAGCGTAAAAACTGTATACACAACACACGTATTCTATTTCGTGCTTGCAGGCGACATAGAACAATAGTAAACTTTACAAAAAAGATCGCTTCGGTTTAATAAAATTGCAGTACTGCGTACGGTTTATTATTTTATCCTAGCTATTATCATTAGTACAATCAGATCATGAGAAACAGCAAACTGATCCGTAAACTTCACAATAAAGATTGCTTCGGATTACTAATATTGCAATCTGCGTACGTATTGTTAATTTATCCTACTTCGTACCCCTAGCATCATTAATCATGACAAACAGCAAACTTACATACATAAAACTAACTCTTATACATCCGAAACGTATGTGCATATGAACTGTCCAGTTGAACTCGCCTGCGAGTTCACTTCTCTATTAAATAATATTTCCGATACTGAAAGATGAACGCAAAGAAGTCTCTCCTATCTCATGACGTATGAAGACGGCGAGTAATGCTTATTTTGTTCAGATCCGTCCCGAAAATAAGCAAAAATGATTATTGTCGCTCTTGTAAATATGTAGGTCGCATCCTTGCAGTACACTTCCGAACATTTACAATACTTACGCCTTCGCGATATGATAACGCAGATGTACAGGTTGAAGATATATTTTCGAACCCCTTCCTCACAATATCTTCGGAACAAAATGTTTTAATATTACGCGTCTTGTGGTCAACATGCCAAAAAACTAAAACTTCATGTGAGACCTGATTGGTAGGTAACCAGAGAGCGCACAGGATAAGGTTGGGGATGGGGCCGTAAACAATTACTGTGGGTTGCACCATCAAACACACAACTTTATTTTCTATGAACCACTTATTTACACGTTGGCTTAAGGATCACAATTAAACAATACCGCTGAAGGCCTAGTTAAAGAAAACTTAAGATGCTTTCAAGGCTGAAGGCCCAAAACCACACAACAAACACAAGAACGGCTGAAGGACTGGCTTAGAAATCAAAAGCAATTAAAAATAGAAGACAATTTTTAAAAAATGCAATGAAAACAATTAGCGGCTGAAGGCCTACACTACACTTCTGAAGAACAACTATAATCAAAGCACACTAATAAACAGTTTTTTCTAAGAAAGAAAATTTCTTTTTAAACTTACAACAGAACGGCCGAAGCCTAATTAACTTATTGCACTGCTGAAGGCCACAAACAAATTTGCAACAACGGCTGAAGACCTGAACAACAAGTGAGATAAATAATTTAGAATAAACCCCTTGCTTCTTATAAAAAAATTTCTTTACGGAATACACCCGGCTGAAGGCCTTATTAAGGGGTTACGCGTATCATCGGCTGAAGGCCACACATAACACATGGAACAACTAAAGGCTTCGTCCCTGGATTACAAACAATTTAAGATAGAACAATTTCTAAGAATAAAAAAATGTTTTTCTAAACAATCAATGCTCAAACTTTTAATGTAACACGGCTGAAGGTCTTTATGTAAAATTTAAAAAAAAACTGAATTAATACACGACCAAAGGCCTCGCACAATACTTCAACTGAAATGAAAATCACAATTTAAAACAAACGGGACAAGTTCAAATGGTTCAAAAGCAACTTAAGGACATCACACACATCCATGCCCGAGGCAGGATTCGAACCTGCGACCGTAGCGGTCGTTCGAATCCAGACTGTAGCGCCTAGAACCGCTTGGCCACTCCTGCCGGCCACAGAACAAGTGGTGTTCAGAAGTGTTCCAAGGGTCGGCCTGGGAAGGTAGCTGAAAGGTGACGTGAGATGAGACAGGCAGCCAAGACTTGAAGCTAGGTAATCGGATGGCAGCCAAAACTAGGGCCGGCACAAGGACCGACCAACAATTTAACTAATTCACTTCCGTCCGACCAACGGCACAACGATGGAGAATATCGGCCGAGGATGAAAATACGAACAGCACTACGCCTCCAGGAATTGGCGTCTAAAACAGCGAGGGGAACAATATCCACTTGCTTGCTGCTCCGTCCCAACCGACTCACTCCATCCAGCACGCAGACAGCATTAAAACTACTGCTCAGTCAAAACCACACAAGCTACACCCGGTTCCGCGAAATACTTCCACAGGCAACTCGAACAATACTAAAACCAGTCACTGAGGAATAACTAGAACGAATGACAAGTCGACACACACACAAAGAACCCGAAGCGATCGGCGACCAAATATACGTCGTCCGGCGAGAAGAGCGACCGAACCAAGGTCGTCCCCACTCAAGTTACGTGTGTCGGCAACGGTCGGGCGAGTCATGGCTGTCCGGATCTCACTGCTGCTCCAACCCGACTCCCTTCGGACGGACGACGTCCCGGAGACACTGGCTCGGACCCAATCATGCAGAGGGAACACCGGCCCTTTGGCCACGCGACATCTCTACACGAGGAAGGAACCGACCAAAGTCCCGCAAGATGATCAATTGAAGGGGCCCAGAAGCGATCGGAAGACCAAATACACGTCGCCCGACGATACGACCGACCGAACGACCAACGAATGGTCGTTCCTGCCCCAGTGTCCTTCCGTCGGACAGTGCATGTGTGTCGCAAGCGGTCGGCGAGTACTGGCAGTCCGAACCTCACTGGCGCTGCGTCGCGCCTGAACTCACCGCAAACCACGACCCCGAAATACAGGGCTATTACAAATGATTGAAGCGATTTCATAAATTCACTGCAGCTCCATTCATTGACATATGGTCACGACACTCTACAGATATGTAGAAAAACTCATAAAGTTTTGTTCGGCTGAAGCCGCACTTCAAGTTTCTGCCGCCAGAGCGCTCGAGAGCGCAGTGAGACAAAATTGCGACAGGAGCCGAGAAAGCGTATGTCGTGCTTGAAATGCACTCACATCAGTCAGTCATAACAGTGCAACGACACTTCAGGACGAAGTTCAACAAAGATCCACCAACTGCTAACTCCATTCGGCGATGGTATGCGCAGTTTAAAGCTTCTGGATGCCTCTGTAAGGGGAAATCAACGGGTCGGCCTGCAGTGAGCGAAGAAACGGTTGAACGCGTGCGGGCAAGTTTCACGCGTAGCCCGCGGAAGTCGACGAATAAAGCAGACAGGGAGCTAAACGTACCACAGCCGACGGTTTGGAAAATCTTACGGAAAAGGCTAAAGTAGAAGCCTCACCGTTTACAATTGCTACAAGCCCTGACACCCGATGACGAAGTCAAACGCTTTGAATTTTCGGCGCGGTTGCAACAGCTCGTGGAAGAGGATGCGTTCAGTGCGAAACTTGTTTTCAGTGATGAAGCAACATTTTTTCTTAATTGTGAAGTGAACAGACACGATGTGCGAATCTGGGCGGTAGAGAATCCTCACGCATTCGTGCAGCAAATTCGCAATTCACCAAAAGTTAACGTGTTTTGTGCAATCTCACGGTTTAAAGTTTACGGTCCCTTTTTCTTCTGCGAAAAAAACGTTACAGGACACGTGTATCTGGACATGCTGGAAAATTGGCTCATGCCACAACTGGAGACCGACAGCGCCGACTTCATCTTTCAACAGGATGGTGCTCCACCGCACTTCCGTCATGATGTTCCGCATTTCTTAAACAGGAGATTGGAAAACCGATGGATCGGTCGTGGTGGAGATCATGATCAGCAATTCATGTCATGACCTCCACGCTCTCCCGACTTAACCCCATGCGATTTCTTTCTGTGGGGTTATGTGAAAGATTCAGTGTTTAAACCTCCTCAACCAAGAAACGTGCCAGAACTGCGAGCTCGCATTGACCATGCTTTCGAACTCATTGATGGGGACATGCTGCGCCGAGTGTGGGAGGAACTTGATTATCGGCTTGATGTCTGCCGAATCACTAAAGGGGCACATATCGAACATTTGTGAATGCCAAAAAACACTTTTTGAGTTTTTGTATGTGTGTGCAAAGCATTGTGAAAATATCTCAAATAATAAAGTTATTGTAGAGCTGTGAAATCGCTTCAATCATTTGTAATAACCCTGTAGTAGCGGTCGCTCCAAAGATAGTACGACAGTGCTCTTATCGATAGCGCTGCTGCTGCCACTCACGGGCAGGCAGGCCAGCAACTTAGTGACGCTAGTAAATCGAATAAGAAACGGTACGCCAGTAATGCAAAGACAAGATGTCAAGTAACAAGCGGCACGAACTCGAGTCGCGCACAGCTCATCATGATTCTCGAACGTGACAGTAAAACCGCAACAAAGGAACTCTAATATGCGTATATCTTGATGCAAGACGGATGACAGCAGATATGCTTATAACTTTTCCTCCTCCCCTTCTGCATGCCTCATTGAGTTTATCAGCTCTTATATCTGCTGCCATCACCCTACACAATGCTGTAGTGTCATACGCCCCGATACACAGAGCATATGTGGTAACAGATCCCAACAGTCTGCCAGGTGAGCTGCAACACCCTAGAAAATGTTCAAATGTGTGTGAAACCTTATGGGACTTAACTGCTAAGGCCATCAGTCCCTAAGCTTACACACTACTTAACCTAAAGTATCCTAAGGACAAACATACACACCCATGCCCGAGGGAGGACTCGAAACTCCGCCGGGAATAGCCGCACACTCCATGACTGCAGCGCCCTAGACCGCTCGGCTAATCCCACGGGGCAACACTCTAGAACCGTGTTCCAACAGGTATGTTCCTCTGATAAACCATTATGTATAGCTTTTTGATCAAAGCGAACTGGATGTAGGGATTTAAATAAAGACACGGAGGCAACCACTGGAACGTCCTACATGCCGCATTCTGGAGTGGTGTCTTCATTAATCAAACTAATACTCAACAAATTCGACATTAAATGCGTTTTTCGTTCACAGGCGAAACTGAGAAACCTGATATACGAGGTGTGTGAGAAAAGTAGTGAGATCGATTTTTTGTCTACCAAAGTTTTCACTTTTTTCAAACAACAACATTGTCCGCTTCAAAGTAATTCCCTTCGAGAACTTTAAACTGGCGAAGTTGTTTCCGGTGTCGGCAGCAGCGCTGAAACGATTCAGTTGCTAGGGACTTCCTTCCTTCAAATGTTCTGCAGAGTCCCAAAATGAAGTCCTTTTAAGACATTTTTTAATTTTGGGAGAAGCAAAGAGTCACAAACCCTCAGATCAGGTGTACAGGGGGGGGGGGGGGGGGGCTGTGGAACAATAGGAATGCTTTTGAGGCTAAAAATTCCTTGCCACATGGGGCGTTCTCACGATCAAGCACCCACTTGTCGGCAATATCCAGTCTCACTGGATTCGCCCTTTTCCTGAGCATTTCAAAGACATTTTCGTAAAACGCTTGGTTAACAGTTTGTCCTGCAGGGAAAAATATGCACGATGACCCTACTGTCAAAAAAATCAGTACTATTTTGGTTTTTGATTTGCTCATTCGGGCGTTTTCCATCGAGAAGATGGCTGTTCCAACCTTGCCGCTTTCTCTCAGGATCGTATTCAAAATCCAGCACTCATCGCCAGGGGGATCACACGAATAAACCACTCGTGGTCACTGACAGTCCTGTCAAGTTTCTTCGATTGTATTTCTTCACAGTTGTGAGGTCTTACGGCACCGTTCTGGCACAAACCTTTCACAAGTGCGAAATTTCGGACAAAATAAGATGTAGCGAGGAAGTGTTTATGATGTCACACTTCATCGTTATTGTTTAAATTGCACAAAGAAACTTAGGATCTGTATTCTCGTTTTTTGTACTTCAATTTGTCGGTTGGTTTGGTAGTTATCTTGTCTTCAGCCTTCTCTATTTAACTAACATTTTTGGATAAATTGAAAGCCTTGCCTTATAGCATGTAACTACGCCAAGCTCTGATGTTATTATTGGCGAATATATTTTATTCACGTTTCTTTGTTATTAGTAGTGTTTAACAAGTATTACTGTGGTGAAAGTTGTGTTGAGGATAAACTAACAAGGAGAGAGTGTTTCGAAACACATACTAGAAATCCTGACTGGGGAGTGATAAATGTTGGGGTGGAGGTGCGTCGGAAGGTCACATTTGTTCGTTTTCCTTGAATAACTCAAAAACCGCCGCCTCCAGCGAAAATGTATCCCAGTACAATATCTAACTGCATTAAATTTTCTACCGAAAAGATCTTGTTCATTTCTTCTGCAGGACTAACAGTTTGCGCTTAGCGAGCGAGAGAATATCAAAATCTCGCCCGTAGTTTCTGAAGGCCAGATATAGCATTGCGGGCTGCATAAAACGGCATTTGTAGGGGCAGCTGATTGCCTTGTATACTCTTTTTTTTTCTTTATTTACAATTCTTTATAATTATTCATATTCAACCCACCACCTTACATAATTAGTGGGTCCTTAAATGTTACATATCATTATAATTACAGCTAATTTACAGTTTTCACACCTGAACTACAGTCAGTACATAATTACTACGGACAACTTTGTTAATACTAATACTCTATAATAGGTACTTATGTCTAATCCCTACTGTCTGCAGCGTCACAGGTGTGTCAGCAAACGTACAAACCCACTATGCAGCCTTGCTCACCGAGTTAATCCCGATGAGGATGTCCCTGACACTAGGCAGGCAGAGGATGTTTAACACTGCAGGTTCCTATTTTAATTTCCTAATTCTAAGTCCTACTACCTGAGATCTATTCTATGTCATGTTCTGTGTTTGGTGTTGTCGCACCCCACTCCCCCTAGTCCTGCACGTGGCGGATTCCAACTATGATGTAAGTCGGCCTGTCCATCACAGGCGGTGTACGATCAGGGTACTGGACGCATTTGGTGTTAGTTACTATTCACGGATCAATAGTTACTTAACGTCCCTCTGATATTCCGTCAACACTTTCCGTGATACCTCGTTTGCCAAACTGTTCAGAGTTTGAAATGTGCCTTTACACCTCAGTAAGTGTTAAGTGTCAGTGTTAGGTAATTGGTCACGTAGTGTGGTTGCTACATCATTGAAAAGGGAGCACTCGTAAACCACATGGTCGGGAGTACCCTCCGATGCGCCACAGTCACACGCGGGCATAGCCCTCTTCCCAAACGGACATAGGTATGTCGGGTAGGGCCCACGTCCAGTGAAAAAATGGAACAATTCCCGGGTTGAAACTTCCTGGCAGATTAAAACTGTGTGCCGGGCCGAGACTCGAACTCGGGTCCTTTGCCTTTCGCGGGCAAATGCTCTATCAACTGAGATACCCAAGCACGATTCACGCCCCGTCCTCACAGCTTTACTTCTGCCAGTACCTCGTCTCCTACCTTCCAAACTTTACAGAAGATCTCCTGCGAACCTTGCAGAAATAGCACTCCTGAAAGGAAGGATATTGCTTAGCCACAGCCTAGGGGATGTTTCCAGAATGAGATTTTCACTCTGCAGTGGAGTTTGCGCTAGTATGATACTTCCTGGCAGATTAAAACTGTGTGCCGTGCCGAGATCCGAACTCGCGATCTTTGCCTTTCGCGGGCAAGTGGTAGAGCACTTGCCCGCGAAAGGCAAAGATCGCGAGTTCGGGTCTCGGCACGGCACACAGTTTTAATCTGCCAGGAAGTATCATATCAGCGCACACTCCGCTGCAGAGTGAAAATCTCATTCTGGAATTCCCGGGTTGGTTCGAAGTACTTCGTACCTAGTCGTTCCTTCACATCCGGTAAAAATTCAAACGTTCTTCGACCAGTTTCTTCCGCTTCCCATGATTCCTGCCACAACTCTTCACCTCTTTTCTGTATCACACCATTGCCCTCAACCCTAACACCCAGTACGTCCCCCGTTTTCATGATATCCCCATTTTTTGCCCAGTACCACGCTGCTTGTTCCCTAATTTTGATTTCCAAACGACAGAGCCCCATTATAACTAATTCAACTGATAACTGATTCAAAAAGGGTATTTTTGGCTCAAAAACGGGCTGTTAAGCTATATGTGGTGTAAGTTCGAGAACCTCTTGTCGACCCCTATTCAATAGTCTGGGAATTTTGACATTGCCCTCACAGTATATATTTTCTTTAATATCGTTTGTTGTTAGCAATATTAGCTTATTCCCAAGAGTTAGCAGCTTTCACTCAGTTAATACTAGGCAGAAATCAAATCTGCACGTGGAATGCACTTTCTTGACTCTTATGCAGAAAGGGGTGCACTATTCCGCTGCATCCATTTTCAATAAGCTACCACAAGAACTCAAAAATCTTAGCAGTTGCCAAACGCTTTTAAGTCTAAACTGAGGAGACTCCTCATGGCTCACTCCTTCTATTCTGTCGAGGAGCTCCTGGAAGAGCTGAAAAATTAAGCAAATTCCAGTGTTACATTGTTGATTTTCTTTATTTATACTTACGAATTGTCGCCTGAATACGTTTCTTGTATTTCATTTTATCTGTTTCTAATATCGTTTTATAATTTCACGTATTGTCTCGTTCCATGACCATGGAGACTTCTCCATAATTTGGTCCCACGGAACAATAAATAAATAAAAATAAAATAAAATAAAAATAAAGCCCCCCCTTGGAGATGTCCTGTAGACCCCCACAGACCTCTGCACGCAAGGAAACCAGATACACCACCTCAATAGCGCACTCTGGGGGATGCGATTAATCGGGCTTTCGATAGTCGCGGCTCAGTCGCCTTCATACCTTCTGTCATTCTAGGTTTTGTTTTTTTGGGAGGGAGGGGAGGGGGGGGGTTGGGGGTTTACACACGTGCGCCAGGGGTCGGCATACTGAAGATGTGAGAGACATCGATGTATCGGGTATTCCCTGGCATATGCACAGCAACAATAGAGGCGTGGTGTTGTGAACGTAACGACCGTGGCGGCGGCCGCGCATGTTCCCATCTGGCGAGATGGCGGAAACGCCGACGACGCTGCTCCAGCCGGGAGCCGCCGCCGGAGACGTGGAGGGCCATTACGGCCTCGCTCCGACTCGCTCGGCTAATGGCCGCGCCGCGTATAAATAAATATAAACACGCGGCTAGCTGGCCGGCTCCATCACGCCGAGCCCCGCCCGCCGCATACATATTTCCTCGTGCATTACCATAGCGCTGCCAGCCATCCGGATTTCAATTGTTAATTGGTTGTGGGCGCGATGGGCTTCTGTTTCTGTAATGGCGCCGTGGCCCGCAGCAGGTGGCTCGGCCCGGTCCGGCATGCATTATTCAGGCGCCCGGGGCCGCGCCAGCCGCTCCTGATGGCTCAATCCCGGCCCGCGCTCTGGCACAGCCAGCTGGCCGCGCGGCCGCAGCAGACGCCGCGTACGCCAAGTGGCCGATACGGTCCGGCCCGGCGCAACGTTAAACACACGAATTATCGCGCTAGTATTTCGGGTCGCCGCTACTGCGCCCGGCCTGCTCCTCTCGTTACGTATTCATTACATGCCGGACGGCATGTGCGTCCGTGTGTCGATGTAATCGGCCGTTGTTTGTTTTACTTGAGTGTGTAGCAGTAAAGGACGACTTTTAGCTTTTCCCTGTTTTTATTACTCTTCCTTTAAAGTACTTTGCCTACCTCCGAGTATGACTTGCGACCGCCGTTAGATGTTTTGGTAATAAACATAGGTAACAAAAGTTATGGGATAGCGCTGTGCACAAATACAGATAGCGGAAGTATAGCATACGCAAGGTATAAAAGGGCAGTCCATTGGCGGAGCCGACATTTGCACTCAGATGATTCACGTGAAAAGGTTACCGACGTGCTTATGGCCGCACGGCGGGAATAAACAGACTTCGGACGCGAGTCGGTAGTCGGAGCTGGACGCATGGGAAATTACGTTTCGTAAATCGATAGGGAATTATATGTTCCGACATTCACAGTGTCAAGAGTGTACCGAAAATACCAAATTTCAGGCACTACCTGTCACCACGGACAACACAGTGGCCGACAGCATTCACGTAACGAGCGAGAGCAGTGACGCTTGCGTTGTCAGTGCTATACAGCAGGCAACACTGCATGATCGTGGGACGTACGACGAAGATGTTCATTGGGACACTGTCCGCCTGCTTAGCTGGTTAGTAACGTGCTTGCCTCCCATGAAGCGGGCCCGGGTTTGATTCCCGGCCGGGTTGGAGATTTTCTCCGCTCGTGAACTGGGTGTTGTGTTGTCCTCATCATCATTTCATCAAATGTTTCAAATGGCTCTGAGCACTATGGAACTTAACTTCTGAGGTCATCAGTCCTCTAGAACTTAGAACTACTTAAACCTAAGGACATCACACACATCCATGCCCGAGGCAGGATTCGAACCTGCGACCGTAGCGGTCTCGCAGTTCCAGACTGAAGCGCCTACAACCGCTCGGCCAACCTGGCCGGCCATCATTTCATCACCGGCACGCTAGTCACTCAATGTGGCATCGACTGAAATAAGACTCGCAGTCGTTGGCCGAATTTCCCCTGATGGGTTCTCCAGGCCAACAATCCCACATGGTCATTTTTTTATTGAGACAATGCGGCGAATGGCGTTGATGGGCTACAGCAGCAGAGGACGAACTCGAGTGCCTTTGTTGACCACGATATCGCCTGCAGCGCCTGTCCTTGGCTGGTGACTATATCTGTTGAACCCTAGACGACTGCAAAATCGTGAACTGCTGAGATGGATTCGTATTTCAGTTGGTAAGAGCTGTAGCAGGGTTCGGGCGGGGCGCAGACGCCACAAAACCATGGATCCAAGTTTTCAACAAATCACTGTGTAAGCTGGGTTTTCACCAGTCTTCCAGCTGGTTTGACGCGGCCCACCAAGAATTCGTCTCCTGTGCCAACCTCTTCTCAGCGTAGCGCAACGTTGTAACGTCCCCTTAGAAAATTACAACGTACATCCTCAATAATTTGCCGGATGTATTCCAATCTCTGCCTTCCTCTACATTTTTTACTCTCTACAGCTCCCTCTAATACCATGGAAGTCATTCCCCGATGTCTTAACAGATGCCCTACCATTCTGTCCCTTCTTCTTGTCAGTGTTTTCCATATCTTCCTTTCCTCAGCGATTCTGCGCAGAACCTCTTCATTCCTTACGTTATCAGTCCACCTATTGTTCAACATTCGTCTGTAGCACCACATCTCAAATGGTTCGACTTTTTTCTGTTCTGGTTTTCCCATAGTCCGTGTCTCACTACCATACAATGCTGTCCTCCAAACGTAGGGTATCAGAAATTTCTTCCTCAAATTAAGGCCTATGTTTGATACTAGTAGCCTTCTCTTTGCCAGGCATGCCTTTTTTGTCAGTGCTAGTCTGCTTTTTATGCCCTCTCTACCCCCTCTCGGATGGTTATTTTTCTGCCCAGGTAGCAGAATTCCTGAATTTCGTCTACTTTGTGATCTTCAAACGTGATATCAAGTTTCTCGTTCTTCTCATTTCTGCTACTTCTCATTGCTTCTCTCTTTCTTCGATTTACTCTCAGTCCATATTCTGTACTTACTAGATTGTTCATTCCATTCAGCAAATCCTGTGATTCTTCTTCGCAGTCACTGATGATAGCAGCGTCACCAGTGAATCTTATTAGTGATTTTTGTATGTCCATCCTCGTGACTGGAGGTCTGGCGGACTTTCTGGCGCACTTCTGACGTTCAGTTACGCAAGAAAACAAAACACCAACAGCCGTCCTTGATGTCATTAATTGTGTGACTACCAGTTTCGGCGCTTCAGTGCACCCTCTTCAGGCCTTAGCTGACAATGCGGGGGTTAACACCATCTGTATACACGATATGTCAGTCGCCAACATCTGTAATTCCTTTACGTAGACTACCTGTAACCACGATGTGGTCTCTCCAGCCATAAACTATCGACTCATCAGTTGATAGTCGGTGGCTGGAGAGACATCACGGTTACAGGAAGTCTGCGTAAACCAGTTATGGATGTTGCCCACTGATGCATCGTGTATATGGATGGTGTTAACCCCTGCAATATCAGCTAAGACCTGAAGAGGGTGCACTGAAGCACCGAAACTGGTAGCCATACAATAAATGACATCTTAATTTCGAACACATATTAATGATACCCTCTCACCTTGAAATTTAAACGGGTAGTGATCCCATAATGGCGTGTGCCGTGTTTGCAGGGAATGCAATGGGTTTTCTGGTCAAACTGAACATTGACTCGGAAAGGTTATGTTCAGTTACTTGGAGAGCATTCGTAACCATTCATAGACTTCATGTTGCCAAACAACGATGGAATTTTTATGGCTAATAATGTGCCACGTCATTGGGCCACAATTGTTCGCGAAGAAAATTCTGGACAGAACGAGTGAATTATTTGACCATCCAGATTGCGGGGAAAGTGGGAGGAACGGCATTTGGATGCCAGAGTATGAATTTAAGTTCCGTTGCTGTCAGATGTGCGTGTTAAGTACTAACCACCTTACAATTCCGCTTAGTGCGACAATCCAGAATCTGTATCTACCGCCCTACATGAATCGTATCGAACATTTATGGGAGTTAATCGAGAGGTTAGTTTGTGCACACTATCCTGAAGGGTAACCCTTTCGCAGTCATGGATGAGTACGGACAAAAGGAGATCCTACACTTTATTCGGAGGTATCCCTTAGTGTACGTTGCTTTAGCGAATGATTGCTTTACTCTATCGCTGATATCCCAAAAACTGTGCACTTCACACATTGCTGTCTTGCAGAAAGGAACACAATTTTAAAAAAATATCATTGTGTCGACAAATGTTTGTCAGTGATATAGCATTGCATAAACTCACTGCTAACAGACTGCTAATGAGTGTCACTGCTTATTAGAAAGAAACGTATCTAAACTAAATTGTGTGTACGTAGCTCGGTTCCCGGAATAATCGCCTTCTAGTTCATAGAAGCATCCTTACCCTTTGTTAAGTGCTGAAATAGTACAATGTCTCACGGGTTGTTCTATCCTCCTGTTTACACACTGTTGGTCGAGAACAGTTTTCGTGCAGTGCACTAATTCTCTTTGTGGATGTTTATATTTCTTTGCGGCATTTGCGGAGAAAAATATTTTTCCTAAACAGAAATCATTGCGAAATCTCTTGAGAAGCTCTCCGAGAACTTGTTTATGTACTCTCCTTTCTGGCGTATTTTTATATGTTAGTTGAGGCCATCTTCTCAGCAAGACGCTATGACGGTTAGAAGGGTCGTCCAAACTTCTCCTCTGGACCACGCCGCATATCGTCTTGCTTGAAATTGATATTAAATAAGGCACCGGGACAACTTCGGTAGGAGGAGGTTAGCCAGATAGCAGCTCTGCTGGGAACATGGAGACAAATCCATTTCTCTGCTATCTCGAGAAGGAAACTTCACAAACGTCTTTGCTAAGTTGCTCCATCTGCTTTTATTTCCAGACCCCATTACAGCGTGAAACACTGTCCGAGGGAATTTTGTTCTCTTTGGCTTGAACCCAGCAACAGCAAACCTTTTTTCTTCGTATTAGTGGAGAAAAGACATCTGAGTTCGCTTGAGCGTGTGTGCGTGCGTGCGTGTGTGTGTGTGTGTGTGTGTGTGTGTGTGTGTGTAAACCAAAACGAAGGAGAAACGAAATGAAAGACAAAATATTACGCTAATAATTCAGCTCACTAGCATGTTATAAGGCCACTTAGCAACTTAGCGATTTAACAGAAAAAAATACCTATTGAATCCGTACGCTTGAAGATAGAGGAAAGTTATTTTCCCTTAGCAGTTGTAGGGAAGAAGCAAAATCAGGAAAGGATAAGACGGGGGGGGGGGGGGGGCGGAATTAAAAGATATGTGACGTAGAATATCGATTTGAAAAGTCACTCGTCATAGAACCAATAAATTTATGAATTCCGTTGCTAAATACTGCGACTGTTCTGTTTGGGAGTTTTACACGTCACTAGTTCGTATATAATATATAATGTGTGCGACGTGTTGTGGTTGCGTAAAATTTAAAAGTTAGGGGAAGAGACCAAGAAATGTTTTTATTGATCTGTAAAGGGATTTGTGTTACCTGTACATGATGGCGACACTGGTGTTCTTTATGATTGAACTTTTCTCAACACTCTCGTTGCAATAAATTTTCATTTAATGGAGATGTAACATAAAATCATGTAGAAGACTAGCGAACATTCTCGTAAATATGCATATATCTGCAGTTAAATTGCCTAGGTCACATTAAAACTCATACAGGATGTGAAGAATGTATTCATCAATCACAAAATATGCATGATTCATTTCGGAATTCAGAAATTGAAGTCCGAAGGTAGCACAAGGACAAAAGCATTACCACTTGTGCACGTAACAGGAGATCATACATTATTTTGTTAACACAATTCAAACGACGAAGGGCTCCGCCTTTAAAACACTTAAAAATTAGTGCTTCTGCGTTTACATCTCGAACTTAAAACTTGGAAACTCCCAATAATTGGTTATTGCAGGCATCATGAAAATAACATTTGTAGCTCGCACGGGGCGTAATATGCAATCCTTGTGTCGAAAGTACATTCATCGACGCAACTAGATAAGATTTCATTATATTAAGCAGCAGAAAACATCACGCTCCTTAGAGTGGCTTTCATAGCGTAAACGGAAGTCTACGTACCTGATGATCAGTGAAAGACAGGGTGACAATTATTGAACTATATGAAAAATACATAAAGTAGTTACATACTACGGCGTGCAGACATTTTATTCAACATGTAAACGCCACTAAAGATATTCGGATGTAGGTTATGGCGTGTTCGACATGCCTGCCATCATTGGCGATGATGTGACGCAGACGAATAGCGAAATTCTGCATGAACCGCTAAAGTGTCCGAACATCGATACTGCCGATGGCCCTCTGATTGGCCGTTTTCACCTCAGCAGTGGTTTTGACGTTATTGCTGTACACCTTGGCTTTAATACAGCCCCACAAAAAGGAGTTGCATACGTAAAGATCCGGAGAACATGGCGGCCAATAGAGGCCCTTGCCAGTTGCCTCCGGGTACCCCAGAGCCAGTATGCGGTCCCCAATGTGCTCCTCCAGGACATTACTCGCCTGCTTGGATGGGGTCGAGTTCCGTCTTGAATGAACCTCATCTTGTCGAAATCAGGGTCACTTTGGACAATGGAGATGAAATCATCTTCCAAAACCTTCACGTACCGTTCGGTAGCCACCGTGCCATCAAGAGATATCGCACCAGTTATTCCGTGAGTGGACATTGCACACCACACAGTTACCTGTTGAGGGTAAAGAGACATCTCGATCGCGAAATGCGGATTCTCAGTCCCCCAAATGCGCCAGTTTTGCTTACTGACGAACGCATCCTAATGAAAGTGGGCTTCATGGCTAAACCAAGCCATATTAACCACACTAATTCCCATCACGCTCCTCGCCCAACAGCGCCGTTTGAACGTCCTAACGCAAACCGTTCAGATGTTTCATGTAGTTGTTACCCCGTATGCATGATACCAGTAAGAAATCAGAGCTCTTGGTAATATGTAAGGGGCGATTGGAAAGTTTCCGTTCGAAGACCGTACAGTCCGGAATCGGTATGCCGGTCAAGAAAAATCACCGTGAGCTCTGAGGCAATCTTCCCACCGACACACCAGGTAGAAGACAGCCGTTTGGTAATACACCGTGTCCTGCTGCGTGAAGAAGTCCTTAACTGTCTGCTGCACATCCTCGTCCGACAGAAACCGTCGGCTCTTCAAGGTCTGTTTTAAGGTACCGAAGGCGAGATAATAGCATGGGGAGGGATCAGAGCTATAGGGAATGTGTTCGAGTGTCTCGCACTTGACGTAACTTCTGCATTACGGCATTTGCTATATGGGGACGCGCATTATCACGAAGCATCAGCACCCCCTGTCGCAGTTTTCCCTGAGGTTTCACCTCAATTTCTCGCCTCAGTTTCTCTAGTGTTCCACATTAGCGTTCCTCGATGATATAAAAACCAAGTTCCTTGAAGCCAATAAGAAATGGGCCCCTGTAATCAAAGAATAGGGTGAGCGTCACCTTCCCAGCTGATATATTAAATGTATTCCCAGTTGCGAATATGTGCAACCATCAGCTGTAGAATGGAATGACGGCAACCAAAATTTGTTCCGGACCGTGAGTTGAACCCGGATATCCTGCTTTCGCGGTCGCCTTACCATTTGGCTATCCGTGCACGACTCAAAACTAGATCCAAACTTCTATATGTCGTCGACCATGCTCCTACAACCTGTAGTCGTACATCCATTATGTACATTTCCGCATAGGAGAGACATTTTACTTGAAAGTTGCTTGCCCGGTGTCGGAGGCTAAATACGATATTGCAGTGTCTGTGTTAAGGTAGGAAATCCGGGTTCGAGTCCCCGTCCGGCATAAGTTTTCGTTTTCGTCATTACGTTCTACAGTTTATGATTGTACATATTCGCAATTTCGAACACTACTGGCCATTAAAATTGCTACACCAAGAAGAAATGCAGATGATAAACCGGTATTCATTGGACAAATATATTATACTAGAACTGACATGTGATTACATTTTCACGCAATTTGGGTGCATAGATCATGAGAACCAGTACCCAGAACAACCACCTCGGACTGTAATAACGGCCTTGATACACCTAGGCATTGAGTCAAACAGAGCTTAGATGGCGTGTACAGGTACAGCTGCCCACGCAGCTTCAACATGATACCACAGTTCATCAAGAGTAGTGACTGGCGTATTGTGACGAGCCAGTTGCTCGGCCACCATTGACCAGACGTTTTCAATTGGTGAGATATCTGGAGAATGTGCTGGCCAAGGCAGCAGTCGAACATTTTCTGTATCCAGAAAGGCCCGTCCAGGACCTGCAACATGTGGTCGTGCATTATCCTGCTGAAATGTAGGGTTTCGGCGGGATCGAATGAAGGGTAGGGCCACTGGTCGTAACACATCTGAAATATGACGTCCACTGTTCGAAGTGCCGTCAATGCGAACAAGAGGTGACCGAGACGTGTAACCAATGGCACCCAACACCATCACGCCGGGTGATACGCCAGTATGACGATGACGAATACACGCTTCCAATGTGCGTTCACCGCGATGTCGCCAAACACGGATGCGACCATCATAATTCTGTAAACAGAACCTTGATTCATCCGAAAAAATTACGCTTTGCCTTTCGTGCACCCAGGATCGTCGTTGAGTACACCACCGCAGGCGCTCCTGTCTGTATGCAGCGTCAAGGGTAACCGCAGCCATGGTCTTCTAGCTGATAGTCCATGCTGTTGCAAACATTGTCGAACTGTTCGTGCAGATCTGTTGACTCAGCGATCGAGACGTGGCTGCACGATCCGTTACAGCCATGCAGATAAGATGCCTGTCATCTCGACTGCTAGGGATACGAGGCCGTTGGGATCCAGCACGACATTCCGTATTACCCTCCTGAACCCACCGATTCCACATTCTGCTATCAGTCATTGGATCTCAACCAACGCAAGCAGCAATGTCGCGATACGATAAACCGCAATCGCGATAGGGTACAATCCGACCTTTATCAAAGTCGGAAACGTGATGGTACACGTTTCTCCTCCTTACACGAGGCATCACAACAACGTTTCACCAGGCAACGCCGGTCAACTGATGTTTGTGTATGAGAAATCGGTTGGAAACTTTCCTCATGTCAGCACGTTGTAGGTGTCGCCACGGGCGCCAACCTTGTGTGAATGCTCTGAAAAGCTAATCATTTGCATATCTCAGCATCTTCTTCCCGTCGGTTAAATTTCGCGTCTGTAGCACGTCATCTTCGTGGTGTAGCAATTTTAATGGCCAGTAGTGTATTTAATAATGGCTATAGTTGCCGCAGTGCCTATTCCTTTGGGCTGCAATATGATGGCTGGCTCTTGAACTTCTCGGGACAAGGGACGATGGATGACACCATGGCATCGTCGACCCTTTCGCCTGAGGTTCCCAGTGGTGGCACCAGCTTTCGCAGACTGCAACAGTCCACTCATGGAAAGTGTTTCCTTCAACACTGAAGTGCATCAGGTGCTTCAGGCAAACAGCCATCCGGTTTTATTTCTGTTCGACATTCAAGCCCGGGGTATGCATTGCTGCAAAGCTTATGGTAGCGTAACTGCTGTCGGATAAGGTGTTGCACGCTACCGAAGCTGAGGTCTAGACACTAGCACACGAATGCTTCCGCGCCGGTCCCCCCTAACTGGATAACCAACCGCCCGCTTGTTGTTGTCCCTAATAGATGAGGCTGGCCTCCCAGATCTACCGACGTCTTCTGTCGAATGGCGAGCAGCACGGAACTTGGCGCACCATTCCATAACGGTGGCATTCACAGACATGCTGCCCAACACACATGTTTCATTCTCTGACGGATTCCTACCCGTGTCTTTCCTTCGGCAGCCAAGAAAAGAATAACAGCACACTGGTCCTGTTTGGACACACGTAGTATTAACGTCGCCATAGTTTACGTTTGCGCATTTACCTTACGCACGTCGGGAAGACTCGAATGCCACATTAAGTGCTTGCCTACAAGTCGGTTCTTATATACCCGCAGCGGAGTCGCACTGAGTGGCCCCCTTACGTATTATGTTCTGTTTCTCGAAATGAAACGGAGCGCGCTGCCGCCTAGCTCAGGCTCCCATAAGCTAAGCTTTAAGTCTCACATTATGCTTACATGATTTAGAGCTTATCACATGACGCTTTAGGTTTGAAGCAGATGAAAATTCGGATTATTCGGAAGATTTCAATCGCATAATTAACTTCATTAACGAAAAAGTTTCTGTAATTGAATAACACAAGAAGTCTATGAGGATTTTCGGCTATTAAGTCACTTCAAGCAACTCAATAGAACGAAATGCTGTTATATTTGTCCAAACAGCATACCTCTTCGATTCATTCCCTACTAGGTGTTTTCTGTTGTTAGCTCGTTGACAAACTTCTTCAGTAGTTCCGAGTGATCTTGAATTGTCTCCTGTAGCACGTCATTTCTCCAAACGTAGCTCTTCATGAGTATTTTGCTCGGCTCAAGGTTTATATTTCTTGCTGTTAGCAGTGACATTCTTATTTACTTTTTTGTCTTTGGAATGCCTTTCTCTCGTGTACAGTCCTTGCTATTACGTCTTTGTTGCATCTTCGAGATGGCAAAATTTTCCACCACTTTAAGAGTTTCTTATTCGTGTTCATCACTGAGCCATTGAACTTGTTCAGCAACTAAGCTCGCCATTATCTTATATCCCTTTTATTTATGTGCGTGTAGTAACCTTTAGCTACGTAAGAGGAGGCTAAAGAAGGTCCCTGACAGTTACAGTAGACTTGGCACGGCCTCTTCGGGTACCTGCCTTAAACAATATCTTAACGCGATTTTCTATACGTGTCTGTGAAAAATCCCCAGGATAAAGCAGAACTCCACCGACGAACTTTTACAGGTGGTAGTACAGAGCAAAACAAAAAGAAAAGTCTCGCAAACAAAGGCTCTTCGCTACAGTGAAACACATCTCTTCTACTGAACAAGTGCTCGCAGCTCTTACGATATGCATTTTAGAGCCCATGTTTACTGGACACATACTTAAGAAACCAAAGATCTTGCTGTTGAAGAGATGTATTTCACAGTATCGAAGATGAACAAGCGCTCATAGCTCTTAAAGAATGCATTTTTCTTGTTTTGGTCCATACTACCACCTCTCAAAGTTTGTCGGTGGGGCTCTGGTTTACACTATATGGAAGACTACCAGTAATTTCCTCGATACTGATTCTTTAAAGAATCGAACTGTCATGTATGAAATTGCTTCACATCTCGGATTACCTTACAATGAGTTAATAAGTTAAATATTCAACGATAAGCATATAAAATCTCTATTGTTAAGAAGCAAAACTCTAATGAATGTATTACTTTTGAATGCATTACGGGAACAGCAGTGATCAATGTCTTATAAATAATTACTATTAAAAACAGTCTTGATCACGATTTATTTCACAAGGTGACCGGTTTCGACCACTCCTGTGGTCATCTTCAGACCATTGAGTAGGAACCTCTTTCTGTTGGAGAATTCTCCAATTCTGAAGATGACCACAGTAGTGGTCGAAACCGGTCACCTTGTGAAATAAATCGTGATCAAGACTGTTTTTAATAGTAATTATCTAATGAGTGTTCTTGAAGCCGGCATTATAGAGAGGGAGATATGATACCACGACAAGAATTTGACGGAGTTCTGAAAGATCTCAGTCGAAACAAGGCTCCGGGAGTAGACGATAACCCGTCAGAACTACTGATAGCCTCGGGAGAGCCAGCCATGACAAAACTCTTCCACCTGGTGTCCAAGACGTATGAGACAGGCGAAATACCTTCAGACGTTTCTTATTTATATAAATGATATGCCTTCTAGTATTACAGGTGATTCAAAAATATTTCTGTTTGCTGATGACACCAGCTTATTAGTGAAGGGTCTTGTGTGTAATATTGAAACATTATCAAATAATGTAGTTCATGAAATAAGTTCATGGCTTGTGGATAATAATTTGATGCTAAATCACAGTAAGACTCAGTTTCTACAGTTTCTAACTCACAATTCAACAAGAACTGGTATTTTGATCAGACAGAATGGGCATATTATAAGCGAGACGGAACAGTTCAAGTTCCTAGGCGTTCGGATAGATAGTAAGCTTTTGTGGAAAGCCCATGTTCAGGATCTTGTTCAGAAACTAATTGCTGCTCTATTTACCATTAGAACAGTATCTGAAATAAGCGACATTTCAATACGAAAAGTAGTCTACTTCGCATATTTTCATACGCTTATGTCATATGGTATTATTTTTTGGGGTAATTCTTCTGATCCAAAAAGCGTAGTTTTGGCTCAAAAACAGGCTGTTCGAGCTATGTGTGGTGTAAGTTCGAGAACCTCTTGTCGACCCCTATTCAATAGTCTGGGAATTTTGGCATTGCCCTCACAGCATATATTTTCTTTAATGTCGTTTGTTGTTAGCAATATTAGCTTATTCCCAAGAGTTAGCAGCTTTCACTCAGTTAATACTAGGCAGAAATCAAATCTGCGTGTGGAATGCACTCCCTTGACTCTTGTGCAGAAAGGAGTGCAGTATTCTGCTTCGTCCATTTTGAATAAGCTACCACAAGAATTCAAAAATCTTAGCAGTAGCCCAAACACTTTTAAGTCTAAACTGAGGAGTTTCCTCATGGCTCACTCCTATTCTGTCGAGGAGCTCCTGGAAGAGCTAAAAAATTAAGCAAATTCCAGTGTTACATTGTTGATTTTCTTTATTTAAACTTACGACTTGTCGCCTGAATATGTTTCTTATATTTCATTTCATCTGTTTCTACAATCGTGTTAAAATTTCATGTATTGACTCGTTCCATGACCATGGAGACTCCTCCTCAATGTGGTCCCACGGAACAATAAATAAATAAATAAATAAACGTCAAGAAGATTGTGATAATTGAATTTCCAAAGAAATCAGTTGCTGACATGTGAAAATTACCAAACTAACGGTGTAATAATTCACGGTCGCAAAATACTCACAATAATTATTTACAGAAGAATGGAAAAACTGATAGAAGCCGACGTCGGAGAAGATCAGTTTAGATTCCGGAGGAATATAGGAAGCAGTACTAACCCTACGACTTACCTTGGAAAGGCAAACATACACTTATGGCATTTGTAGACTCGGAGAAGGCTTTTCATAGTGTTCATTGGCATATTCTCTTTGAAATTCTGAAGGCAGCAGGGGTAAAACACAAGGAGTGAAAGGCTATTTATATCTTTTAAGGAAACCAGACGACAGTTATGAGAGTCGAGCAGCATGAAAGGGAAGCAGTGGTTGAGAAGGGAGTGACACAGATTATAGTCTATCCACGATGTTATTCAATATGTACTGTGAATAAGCAGTAAAGGAAACCAAAGAAAAATTTCGAGTAAAAATTAAAGTTCAGAGGGAAGGAATAAAAACTCTGGGAATTACCGGTGACATTGTAATTCTGTCAGAGATAGCAAAGGACTTGTAAGAACAGCTGAATTGAATGGACATTGTCTTGAAAAGAGAATCAAGATGAACATCAACAGCAGCAAAATAAGAATAATGGAATGTAGTGGAATTAAATCAGATGATGCTGGGGGGGATTAGGAAACGGGACACTTGAAGTAGTAGATGAGTTTTACTATTTGGGCAGAAAAGTAACGGATGATGGCCAAAGTAGAGAGGATGTAAAATGTAGACTGAAGTGGCAAGAAAAATATTTTTGAAGAAGGGAAATTTATTAACATGGAATGTAGATTTAAGTGTTAGGAAGTCTGTTCTGAAAGCATCTGTCTGGAGGGTACTCATATATGGAAGTCAAATCATGGACGATAAACAGTTTACACAAGAAGAGAATGGGGCCATTCCAGAAGAATGCTGAGGGTTAGAGGGATAGGTCATGCAACTAACAAGGAAGTACTGAATAGGATCGGAGAGAGAAGAAATTTGTGGCACAGCTTGACTAAATGAAGGGCACCGTTGATAGGACACATTCTGAGACATCAAGGGGTCACCAACTTAGTACTAGTGGGGGCGAAAAATCGTAGAGGTAGACAAAGTGATGAATACAGCAAGCAGATTCAGAAGGATGTAGGTTGCAGCAGTTATTAGGAGATGGAGAGGTTCGCACACGATAGAGGGGCATGGAGAGCTGCAGCAAACAGTCTTCTGAATGAAGACCACAACAATAAACTAATGAAAACGTTTATAGGAAGTTTCAGATTCTGTTTGGAGTCAGTTGGGAGTAGCCAACTGCTCTCACTATAACACAATGAATATAGTGTAATTCGCGTTCTGTTTTAAGAAGAACTGATTTGCCACCCATCTCAATGTTTACGAGGCCATATCTCCTGAATTGTGAGAGCAATATGATATAATTTTGCAGGTAGATTCAGTGCTACAAGTGGATACGTTTTACAAAATGTGTTGCAAATAGAGTCTGTAGTAAAAAGTCAAGTCTGATGCTGAAATTTTAATGCATGAATATCGAAAATGTAGTAAGCGATAAACATTTTTCCTTTAATTATTTTTGTGGTCGTGGGTGTCAATGAGAAAAAGTATCGAAAAGATTTGAAAGTGTTTTCACTTTCAGGTACTAAATGAATATAGGAGCAGTATGGCATTCATTCTACAAATGATTCCAATTTAAGAAAAAATGGAAGAATTATTCAGTAGAAATATCTTCACAAACTGAGCAAGCCAATAACGCGTCGGTCCACCTATGGCCCTTACGAAAGCAGTTATTCAGTTTGGCGTTGCTTGATACCCTGAGGTATATCGTGCCACATTTGTGCAGCTGGCGTTTTCGGTAGCCAAAATCTCGAGCTGGTTGGACGAACCTGCCCTTAACGCTCCAAGTGTTCTCACTTAGGGAGAGATCTGGCGACGTGGCTGACAAGGTAGGGTTGTCAAGGATGAAGACATGCAGTAGAAACTCTCGCCGTATCCGGGCGGGCATTATCTTGCTGAAATGTAAGCTCAGGATGGTTTGCAGTGAAGGGCAACAAAACGCGGTGCAGGATATTGTCTACATACTGCTGTGCTGCAACGGTGCCGCGGATGACAACCCGCTGTGAAAAGAAACGGCGTCCCAGACCATCACTCCTAGTTGTCGGGGCGTATGGCAGGCGACAGTCAATATGGTATCCCATCACTGTCGGGGCCGTCTTTCACACAAGTGTTAGCTGGTCATCGAAGCCCTGTTCGAAGAGGGACTCATGACTTAAGACAATTCTACTCCAGCCAATAAAATTCCAGGCCGAAGATGTGTATGCAGACGCTCCGGACAGCAATGGGGTACTAACCTGACTGGCCCCCAACAGGGGCCTAATCTATATCAATGATTTAGGACTGAGCAGCCCCCTTGGACTTTTCTCAAACGCTGCAGTAAACCGTCTAGTAAAGTGATCAGAAGATCGAAAGCAATCACAAAATGGTTTAGACAAGATATCGGAATGGTACGAATAGTGGCAAATGATGCTTCTAATATAGAGACAATTGTCACTTTTCGCACCATATAAACATCTTGTCTTTTCATTATTTAGCCGGCCGGTGTGGCCGAGCGGTTCTAGGCACTACAGTCTGGAACTGGGCGACCACTACGGTCGCAGGTTCGAATCCTGCCTCGGACATGGATGTGTGTGATGTCCTTAGGTTAGTTAGGTTTTAATAGTTCTAAGTTCTAGGGGACTGATGGCGTCAGAAGTTAAGTCCGATAGTGCTCAGAGCCATTGAAACCATTTTTCATTATTTAATATTTAAAAAAAACATAGTTCTTATTATAGGAATCAGCGATCTATAATTATTATAAATAAACTGGAAGCAGTCTTGATCGCATAATTTTTTAATGTGGTGACCGTTTACGATCTTATTATAAGAATGAACCAGAATCCTTATAAACAAATAAAAGACGAAATCGTATATTGATAAAACAGCAAATAACGCTGATATACCACAGATGTCTGCCGGAGGCGGTGGCGCATGGCAACCCTCTTGCTTATGGCTGCTGGTGTTGTTTATTGTGTGAAATCTAACACATGAGTACCGATAGAAATCCTTTAAATTTAGGTTACACAGGAAATCAGACTATTTTAAGCAATTTCCGTTCAACTAATAACCTAATGATTACAATTACAATCAACCTAAACTGGAACGATCACATAGATAATGTTATGGGGATGGCGAACCAAAGAATGTGTTTTGTGGCAGAACAATTAGAAGATGCCGCATATCTACTACAGAGATTGCCGAAATTGCACATTTCCGATCTCTTACTGAGTATTGTTGAAGGTACGGGATACTTACCAGATAGGATTGACAGAGGACATTGAAAATTTTAAAGAAGGGCAGCTCGTTTTGTACTGTCGCTCGCGTAACAGGGGAGGGAATTTCACAGTTATAATGCGCAAGTTGGGGAGGGGGGCAGCAATTATCAAAACAAAGGCATTTTATACGAAGATAGTAACTGTTCTCGAAAGGACAGATACGGTTGATGACCGTGCAGATTCTCTAGAATAAATGATAATTAATTGAAACCCTCAGATACCGACAGGTGTTGTTGATATACCTCGATGGGGACAGCTGAAAATATGTGTCCCGACCGGGACTCGAAACCGGGAACTCCTGCTTACATGGCAGACGTTCTATTCACCTGAGCCACCGAGGACACAGAAAGATAGCGCGACTGCAGGGACCTATACCTTGTATGCTTCCCGTGAGACCCACATTCCCAGTGGATTGGCAAATATCTATTAGGTAAATTACGTATGTAGATTGTGGACAGTTGGGAATTTGGGTCTCACGAGAAGCGTGCAAGGGATAAGTCCCTGCAGTCACGCTATTCATCTGTGTCCTCGGTGGCTCAGATAGCATGAGCGTCTGCCACGTAAGCAGGAGATCCCGGGTTCGAATTCCGGTCGGGGCACACATTTTCAGCTGCCCCATCGAGGTATATCAACAACACCTGTCGGCAGCTGAGGGTTTCAATCAACTATCATGTACTCTAGAGAAGCTGCACGGTCATGAATGGTATCTGTTCTTTCGGAAACAGTTACTATCTTTGTATATATACACTCCTGGAAATGGAAAAAAGAACACATTGACACCGGTGTGTCAGACCCACCATACTTGCTCCGGACACTGCGAGAGGGCTGTACAAGCAATGATCACACGCACGGCACAGCGGACACACCAGGAACCGCGGTGTTTGCCGTCGAATGGCGCTAGCTGCGCAGCATTTGTGCACCGCCGCCTTCAGTGTCAGCCAGTTTGCCGTGGCATACGGAGCTCCATCGCAGTCTTTAACACTGGTAGCATGCCGCGGCAGCGTTTACGTGAACCGTATGTGCAGTCGACGGACTTTGAGCGAGGGCGTATAGTGGGCATGCGGGAGGCCGGGTGAACGTACCGCCGAATTGCTCAACACGTGGGGCGTGAGGTCTCCACAGTACATCGATGTTGTCGCCAGTGGTCGGCGGAAGGTGCACGTGCCGTCGACCTGGGACCGGACCGCAGCGACGCACGGATGCACGCCAAGACCGTAGGATCCTACGCAGTGCCGTAGGGGACCGCACCGCCACTTCCCAGCAAATTAGGGACACTGTTGCTCCTGGGGTATCGGCGAGGACCATTCGCAACCGTCTCCATGAAGCTGGGCTACGGTCCCGCACACCGTTAGGCCGTCTTCCGCTCACGCCCCAACATCGTGCAGCCCGCCTCCAGTGGTGTCGCGACAGGCGTGAATGGAGGGACGAATGGAGACGTGTCGTCTTCAGCGATGAGAGTCGCTTCTGCCTTGGTGCCAATGATGGTCGTATGCTTGTTTGGCGCCATGCAGGTGAGCGCCACAATCAGGACTGCATACGACCGAGGCACACAGGGCCAACACCCGGCATCATGGTGTGGGGAGCGATCTCCTACACTGGCCGTACACCACTGGTGATCGTCGAGGGGACACTGAATAGTGCACGGTACATCCAAACCGTCATCGAACCCATCGTTCTACCATTCCTAGACCGGCAAGGGAACTTGCTGTTCCAACAGGACAATGCACGTCCGCATGTATCCCGTGCCACCCAACGTGCTCTAGAAGGTGTAAGTCAACTACCCTGGCCAGCAAGATCTCCGGATCTGTCCCCCATTGAGCATGTTTGGGACTGGATGAAGCGTCGTCTCACGCGGTCTGCACGTCCAGCACGAACGCTGGTCCAACTGAGGCGCCAGGTGGAAATGGCATGGCAAGCCGTTCCACAGGACTACATCCAGCATCTCTACGATCGTCTCCAGGGGAGAATAGCAGCCTGCATTGCTCCGAAAGGTGGATATACACTGTACTAGTGCCGACATTGTGCATGCTCTGTTGCCTGTGTCTATGTGCCTGTGGTTCTGTCAGTGTGATCATGTGATGTATCTGACCCCAGGAATGTGTCAATAAAGTTTCCCCTTCCTGGGACAATGAATTCACGGTGTTCTTATTTCAATTTCCAGGAGTATATTATATATATATATATATATATATATATATATATATATATATATATATATATATTTAAAGGCTACCCAGCCACTGACCTTAGTCTGTGCGAATGCGCACAGGTTGCTCGAACCCTTACGGGAATCGTCAGCTTAGTGTGAGCGAGTAATGTATTAGGTACATTACGTATGTAGATTGTGGACAGTTGGGAATTTGGGTCTCACGGTAAGCGTGCAAGGGATAAGTCCCTGCATTCGCGCTATTCATCTGTGTCCTCAGTGATAGAGCGTCTGTCATGTAAGCAGAAGATCCCAGGTTCGAGTCCCGGTCGAGGAACACATTTTAGCTGTCCCCATCGAGGTATCTCAACAACACCTGTCGGCAGCTGAGGATTTCAATTAATTATCAAAGGCACTCTTCCTTGCGGCGAGATCTTTACACGAAATTTATTTCAATCACCAACTTTCTCCTCCGAATGCAGAAATACGGGGTGATTATAATTAAAGTTAATGATTTGTGCCAGTGAAGAGGGAAAACTATTTGCCACATGCGTACCCAGCTTTATAAGAGTTATGTTCAGTCTATGCGCTGCAGCATACGCGTTGTTAGTAAGGTTAGAAAGCGTGATGAACTGCCGCTAGGTGCCGGTGCTGGTATGGCGACGCACGGTTCCAGACAGTCAAAGCTGCTTTATCAATACAACAGTAATAGTGCTGGTGCTCTTCGCGAGTATCGCCATATTAAAGTACCACAGAGGGGCCTTCTTTCCACAGCGGTACTGGAGAACATGATTCGGAATTTCGTATTAATTGGCTATTTGGCATTTGCTCTTGGGAGAGACCAACAGCCAATTGCACCACAAATTGTTGAAGAAGTTACTGTTGCCATTGCTGACATTGACGGATGCAATGTGTGGTTTTCAAGCAGTGCACGGGGGATGTCATGACAGCTGAATATTCCGTGGTCCGCCGTTCGAAAGTTGCTCCGAACCTTTGTGAAATGGTATCCGCTCAAACTTCACATTACTCACCAAGTTTTGCCAAGTGACGCAGACATTCGAATACACTTTGCTCTTACCTTTCTTGCAGTGGCTGCAATTGACGAAATGTAGCCTTGGAACATTTTGTGGAGCGGTTCAGCACACTTTACGCACACCGGGGCAGTGAACACTCACAACTGTCGCATTTGGGGATCTTCGCCGCCAACGAACGCTCATGAAGTTCACTTGCATAGCGAAAACATCACCGTGCGGTGTGACTACATTGCACAGTTCATGGCTAGTCCATTTTTCTTTGAGGAACTCGGACTACAGGACGAAGACGATGCAGCTTGGACTCTACACATTACTGTGGTCTGCTTCGCCAACATAATATTCTAGCTCTATGAAAGATAAGTGCTTTGAAATCAAGTGTTCTGATACACACTGGAGCTCCACCTCACACCGCTTTTTGAGGTCACCCGGTTACTCTGTAATACATCTGGAGAAAACCGAGCCATTGGCCAATCGTTCCAAAGTGCATGGCCACCAAGAGCACCAGATTTGGTTCAAAAATGGTTCAAATGGTTCTGAGCACTATGGGACTTAACATCTGGGGTCATCAGTCCCCTAGACTTAGAACTACTTAATCCTAACTAACCCATGCCCGAGGCAGGATTCGCGACCGTAGCAACAGCGCAATTCCCGACTGAAGCGCCTAGAGCCGCTCGGCCACAGCGGCCGGCAACCAGATTTGAACGCGTGTGATTTATAGCTGAGAGGTTACCTAAAGGACAAGGTTTATCAACGGGAGATTAACACACGTTAAAGATGAGGATAGCGAAGGAGGTAGCCAACATCCCGCCTAAAATGTTTCGGGCAGCAGTAGTGCAATCTCTACTGCGATTCCAGGCAGTCGAGGATGCAGATGCTCGTCACCTGGAACGTAAACATGGTGCGTAATCAACAAATGTTACCCTCCCATAAAAAAATTAAAATATGTTTCTTTCAGTGGTTTGTTCGTTATTTCTCGTCTCCATGTCCTTAGAAATGTTTCCATGAGGCTCCATCGTTCTATAATCACTCGTTTTCATGGGGGGCCCTCTCAAGTAAAGAAAGTTTCATTATAACCACCGTGTATTTTGTTGACTCTCGTCTACGTATAGAGATACAACAACCATCGTAATAACATAAGAGAAATCATTGAATGTTAGTCCCCCCCCCCCCCCCTCGTGCTCTTCGAGGGTGGAACGGTGCAGAATTAGTTGAAGGTGGTTCTATGAACCTTCTGTCAATCATTCAAGTGTGAATTGCGGAGTAGTCATGTAGATGTAGATGTGCTTGAAGTATTGTACCGTCTATTAATCTGTGAGTAATTGTGCACCAAGCCGCACAACATGGGCGCGTTTCGATGAGAAGCACTTGCTATTCCCATCACGTCTCCCTCCGAAATAATTTGCTTCGAATGGCCATCGTAAACTAAATATTTATGCTGAGAGAGAGAGAGAGAGAGACAACCTGCTCGGTTCGGCCGAATTAAGCCATCAGAGCAGAACAAAAAACGACAAACAGAATATTTCACTTTGCTTCCCAGAGGGGTCCCGGCGTCACTTTTTCCCCGGCGTCCCCGGTCATCTTTCCGGACTAGCTGGCCGGCGCCTACCTCCTGGTTCGTCTTTTAAAGTCCGTAGGAATTAGGCAGAAAATTAATAAAAGCCGCCGAGAAAAAAAAAAGAGACAATATCGGCGTAATCCGGCGGTGGGCCCGGGAACCTAATGGCCGGCGCATCCAAATTGAATAGGCAATTAGGCGGTGCTGCGCGGTGGGCCGCGCGCTGGAGAGCCGGACCTCGGTGGAGCGCCGAGGAGCCGTGTACTGGAGTCCAGAGTGAGGAGGGAGTGGGGGAGACGGCAAGGGGGGGAGGGCCCTGGGGGCACCCGGGCCGGCCTGACAAATTTGTGGGCCTCGGACACGATCTTCGGGGAAATGTAATTATTGCCGGGAAAACGGCCGCGCTGCTTCAGAGTTATGCGGGCGTATTATGTATTTAAATTGTTGTTTATAGGCGGCTGGGCCGCGGGTGTCGGGAGTAGTACATGGAGGGAGGGGAAGACAGGGGGGCAGAAGAGGGGGGGGCTTTATGTCTTGATAGCCGGCGGATGCTATCGCTCGGTTGATAGAGCTGTTACTGCCCTGCCGGCTGCGTTTCCTGGAACGGCAGATAAATCCGCGCAGCCGGCCGTCTGCATAGCGATGAGGCACAACCGGCTGGCATCCGCTGCGGTGGCACCGGGATCGAGTCCCAGTAGCGGTGCAGACTGCACTCCGTAGCCTGTCTCTTAAATACAACATATACAGTAGAAATATTGGAACACGTGAGGCAATACTGACCCTTCGACTTATCTTAGAAGCTACATTAAGAAAAGGCAAACCTACGTTTCTACTTAGAGAAAGCTTTTGACAACATTGACTGGAATATTCTCTTTCAAATTCAGAAGGTGGCACGGGTAAAATACAGGGAGTGGAAAGGCTATTTACAATTTGTACAGAAACCAGATGGCAGTTATAAGAGTCGAGGGACATGAAAGGGAAGCAGTGGTTGGGAAGGGAGTGAGACAGGGTTGTAGCCTCTCCCCGATGTTATTCAATCTGTATATTGAGCAAGCAGTAAAGGAAACAAAAGAAAAATTCGAAGTAGGTATTAAAATCCATGGAGAAGAAATAAAAGCTTTAAGATCCGACGATGACATTGTAATTCTGTCAGAGACAGCAAAGGACTTGGAAGAGCAGTTGAACGGAATGGACAGTGTCTTGAAAGGAGGATACAAGATGAACATCAACAAAAGCAAAACGAGAATAATGGAATGTAGTCGAGTTAACTGGCGTGATGCTGAGGGAATTTGATTAGGGAATGAGAAACTTAAAGTAGTACATGAGTTTTGCTATTTGGGGAGCAAAATAACTGATCATGGTCGAAGTAGAGAGGATATAAAATATAGACTGGCAATGGAAAGAAAGCGTTTCTGAAGAAGAGAAATTTGTTAACATCGAGTATAGATTTAAGTGTCAGGAACTCGTTTCTAAAAGTATTTGTATGGAGTGTAGCCATGTATGGAAGTGAAACATGGACGATAAATAGTTCGGACAAGAAGAGAAGAGAAGTTTTCGAAATGTGGAGCTACAGAAGACTGTTGAAGATTAGTTGGGTAGATCACGTAACTAATGAGGAGGTATTGAATAGGATTGGGGAGAAGAGAAGTTTGTGGCTCAACTTGACTAGAAGAAGGGATCGGTTGGTAGGACATGTTCTGAGGCATCAAGGGATCACCAATTTAGTATTGGAGGGCAGTGTGGAGAGTAAAAATCGTAGAGGGAGACAAGAGATGAATACACCAAGCAGATTCAAAAGGATGTAGGCTGCAGTACGTACTGGGAGATGAAGCAGCATGCACAGGATAGGGTAGCATGGAGAGCTGCATCAAACCAGTCTCAGGACTGAAGACCACAACAACAAGACCTCATACGCACATTTGCTGAGACTGTTTCCGTCGTGGTGACACCATAGCCTCACATCCAGTGACGCTATTACAGAGGATGACATGGTGGTCGGTCGGTCCCGAATCTTTGCTTTTTTTATCATCTGTGGCACGACAGCTTGTTCTAAGCGATGGTCTCCCGCAGAAGACAATTTCATTTTTAGCAGCTGATGAATTTACCGTGGTCAATGGAACAGTTTTGTTCCTGACGTTAAGTCCGGAGATGCAGTGTACATCTTCAGAGGTGCTCCTGGTTCCGCTGAGAAGGGGTGGTGGTTATCGCTGAAACCACCGGTTGTCGGTTATAACGGTTTTTCAACGCCAATTTAACTTGAGTGTTAAAACCACTCACAATAACAGGTTTCTGAAATAACCGATTTTAGCTTTTCTGTTCCCGTTACTTCCTGTAATAAACGCAGAAATCCAACAAAGACTGAATAATTTTGACTCCCTATGTTTCAAGATGCATAGAATCAAAACACTACACAGCCAAATAAAAAGCAAACGTAGTTCGTACACCGTTCCCTGCTTTTGTCGAAAAGTGTTAAGTGGCTGAATACCACAAAAAAATCTCCATTATTCTCCTATTGATTCTAATCTTTTGAAACTCTGCTTAAAAATCATATTGTAATCGAGGATCATATCACAATTCGGGCATTAGCAATAGTGATAAAGGGTGAAAACTGAGGTTGAAGAACTATATTTTTCGCCTTATTTGTCCTTTTTCAAGGGCTACAAGCAAATGAAGGCATATTACGTAGTCATCAGCTGAGTTTTTATTGTAAACTATGAACCAATTGCTAAGTTATAAGTTTTCTCCTCATACGATGTCGCAAGTTTATTGTGGGTCCCCCCGTTCTCAATGTTTTAAAGGAAATAAAGCATTGTCTTGATCAGTACCGCAATTCGTGAAATATTTCCAGACGACGACAGCGCCAAACTATCAAATAGACCAGGTGCGGCAAGTCACGTACAATGCATGTACATGCGTACTATCCAATAGGCCACGCCACATGGTAACTGGTACGTTATTGTCTCAGCAATGCTGTACCAATCCTTAAACTACGTGATTGTTGCTCATTCCCGTCGGCATTGCTATTAAAAGAGCACTGATCGTTTTAACCATTTGCTATAATAATAGCATATTTCGAAGTAATGGAAATTTTACGAATAAAATTACTCGTCTTTTTTACAAAAGATTTATTTAAAAACAAAAATTTTAGCACTTCTGATTTGACTACTTGATATTTCGGTTCTCAACCCGGTTATTAGTAAAAAGAAGAACACCCTTTATAACCAAGACAAAACAAATACCGAAAAACGCAGGTCATTCGGAAATAAAATACCGGTATAGTTTTTAATCGATCGGTTTTCCAAATCCCTGCCCCTGAGTCTTGCCAACTGACGGTCGGATGTCAGAGAGCGATATAAAGCAGAGCCTTTCAACGAGTATCTCGAAAACGGCGAAGCTGGTCGAATGTTCACGTGCTACTGTCGTGAGCATCTACGGAAAGAGGTAGAGGGACTGTAAAACTACCGCCAGGCGCTGGCCGTCCAAGACTCTTCACAGAACTTGGGATTCGGAGGCTTGTCTGCTCTAAAGTGGGATAGATGGTGATCTTTGGCATCTCTGCTAAAAGAGCACAACGCTGGTGCACGCACAAGTGTTTCGGAGCAAACCGTTCATCGTACATTGTTCAACATCAAGCTTCTTAGCAAACCGCCCCTACGTGTTCACAGGGTCACCCAACGACATCGTCAGTTACGAATGGAGCGGGAACGGGACCATCGGGGTTCGACAGTCGATCAATGGAAATGTGTCGACTATTCGGGTGAATCACTTTCTGCTACGCTAGGTCGATGGTCGTCTCCACAAACGCCGTCGTCGCGGTGAACGGCGGCTCGAAACGTGCAGCGCTTCACGGACGCAGGCTCGTGGGAGCAGCATAATGCTAGGGGAGACATTCTCCTACGATTGTATGGGACCTGTGGTAGTAATCGAAGACACGTTGACAGCTGCGAACCACCTGCATCCCTTTATGATTCATGTCCTCACCGATGGCGATCTCATCTTTCAGCAGTATAGTTGTCCCTATCTCGGAGTCAGAACCGTGCTACAGTGGTTTGAGTTGCATTATAATGAACTCACGTTGATGTCTCGGAACCAAATTCACTTGACGTAAGTCTTGTGACCGAGCGGTTCTAGGCTGTTCAGTCTGGAACCGCGCGACCACTACGGTCGCAGGTTCGAATCCTGTCTCGCGCATGGATGTATGTGCTGTCCTTAGGTTAGTTAGGTTTAAGTAGTTCTAAGTTCTAGGGGACTGATGACCTCAGATGTTAAGTCCCATAGCGTTCAGAGCCATTTCAAACATTTTTTGAACCTATCTGAGTCGCTAGCAGGCGCCATCACCGCGTGCGCAAATCAGTGGCCAGTTATTTACGCGAATTACATGACATGTGAGTAGACATCTAATGCCACATACCTCCATAAAACTACCAACACATGTCGGATCCCTCGTACGCAGAATCAGTGGTTTATTTCGTTCCCAAGGAGGACAAACAAGCTATTAATCAGCTGGTCAAAATGTTTTGACACATTAGTGAATACAGCGAATAGTAATGGTCCATAACAGTACGTTGAAATACCATCGAGGTTACTTACGTCTGAATTTTTTTGTCCGTTGGACTTGATATATTCTGTTTGCTCGGAGCTCCCCATTCCAATTGCAAAGCTGATGTAACATACCGTACGCTCCTATTCAGTTCGCTGGTTGAATTGTAACTGCTGTAGTAGTGGAAAAGCGACAGAAATGCGTTGGGCCTGACTGACTTTTGAAAATTTTTGCTCGATATTAAATTTTCAAGAAATTCCCCGTTTATCGTCTTGATACTCGCACTGGTCGAAGTAGAGAGGATATAAAATGTAGACTGGCAATGGCAAGGAAAGCGTTTCTGAAGAAGAGAAATTTGTTAACATCGAGTATAGATTTAAGTGTCAGGAAGTCGTTTCTAAAAGTATTTGTATGGAGTGTGTCCATGTATGGAAGTGAAAGGTGAACAATAAATAGTTTCGACAAGAAGAGAATAGAAGCTTTCGAAATGTGGTGCTACAGAAGAATGCTAAGATTAGATGGGTACATCACATAACTAAAGAGGGGGTACTGAATAGAATTAGGGAGAAGAGAAATTTGTGGCACACCTTGACTAGAAGAAGGGATCGGTTGGTAGGACATGTTCTGAGGCATCAAGGGATCACCAGTTTAGTACTGGAGGGCAGCGTGGAGGATAAAAATCGTAGAGGGAGACCAAGAGATGAATACACTAAGAAGATTCAGAAGGATGTAGGTTGCAGTAGATACTGGGAGATGAAGAAGTTTGCACAGGATAGAGTAGCATTGAGAACTGCAGCAATGCAGTCTCTGGACTGAAGACCACAACAACAATTAGCACTAACACCTAATTGTGGTTGTTTTTTTCCAAGGCAAGAAAGACGCTCAACTCAGACAGCGATCGACGTATCGTTGATGCTGTACTCGAGTTTTCCGAACGATCTGTGGTGTTTATTCAATCAGTGCTGGACTACCCTCCACCAGCGCGTTAACGACCGCTCGTTGTCGCGAAACTTGCCCGGTGACTCGCAGCTCTTGTTAACTGCCACCCGTGGAAACAGGTCACGTAAAATGCTAACTTAATAAGGTAATTCCGGGCTTGACGTGTTTTTCTCGTCACATAACTGCTGCGACTTCATAAACCTCGCTACATCATACCTGCTGCGAAAATTGCTTATGCTATTCCAGGTACCTTACGTAAAATACGAGAATCCGAGGCGGACGTTCCTCTAGTTTGAAACGGGCTATATTCTCGAATCAATGTGGTTTGAGAGAAGTTGTACACAATATTATAACTTTACTCGTGGCAGATGTTATTAGTTTCTGACATGGACGACACGTCCCACTGAACATTGACCTCAATTTGCAAGTGATGGTGGCAGTATGCAAAGTGCTATTTTCTCCTTCTTCATCCCCCCATCCCCCACCTCTCTCTCTCTCTCTCTCTCTCTCTCTTTGTCAAGGTGGCGCCTTATTAACACTAGACTTGCATTCATGACGACAGAAGTCCAAAATCCCTGCTCCTGTATTTTTATTTTTGTCTTTCAAATATGTGTTTATTTTGTCTGCAGTGATAATAATAATTGTAATAGACAATCTAAAACTATTTTAGGCATTCAGTTATATGACTGGTTTGATGTGGACCTTCACGACTTCCTATTCTATGCCTACGTTTTCATCTTATGCACGGCCAGTTACTTTACTATCACCACCGCCTATGTTCGATGTCAACCTGTAGTAACCACTCACAGACGGTAGGTTGCAGTACTAGCAGGTTGTGTAAAGCTTGACGGGGTGACGGGGCAAACAGTGCAGTCTTTGTCGTACTGTACAAACGAAGTGATTTATCTGACTTCAAAAAGATCATAATCGTTTGCTTTCGGGCCAAGGGTCGAAGAATGTCCAAAGCGGATAAGTTTGTAAACTGTCCGTGTGCCGCCGTGGTTGAGTACACCGTACATGGCAAAATAGCGCTATCCAAAACCTGCGTCGAGGCCACGTGGCGTAGATGACGGGTGAATTACGGTTGCGGAGATACAGGATGACAGTAATTGAACTATATGAAATAAAATCGTCATAACTTCAGAACAGTTTGCGTTAGGACGTTCAAACTGCAGGTTTTGGCCGCGGGGCATGATGGGAATTAGTGTGAGCATGCGTGGTTTGGTTTAGGGACGGAGCCCCCTTCCATTTGAACGGGTTTCTCAATAAGCAAAACTGGCGCACTTGTGGGACTGTGAATCCGCATTTCGCGGCAGACAAGTCTCTTCAGTCTCAACGGCCGACTGTGTGGCGTGCAATGTGCAGTCACGGAATAATCAGTGTGATATTCCTTGATCGCACGGTGAATACCGAACGATACGCAAAGGTTTTGGAAGAGGATTTCGTCCCCATTATCCAAAGTGACACGATTTCGACAAGATGTGTTCATGCCAGACGGAGCTCGATCCCATCGAAGCAGGAGAGTGTTTGATGTCCTGGAGAAGCACTTTGGGGAGCGCATTCTGGCTCTGGGGTACCTAGAGGCCACTGGCATGGTCCTCTATTGGCCGCCGTATTCTCCGGATCTGAACACATGCGACTCCATTTTGTGATTTAAGGCAAGGTGCACAGCAATAACCCCAAAACCATTGCTGAGGTGAAAACAGTCATTCAAGAGGTCATCGACAGCCTCTATGTTCCGACAGTCATGCAGAATTTCGCTACTCGTCTGCAGCACATCATCGCCAATGACGGCAGACATATCAAACATACATAACTTAAATCGGAATATCTTTAGTGACGATTACGTGTTGAGTAAAGGGTGTGCAGGCCGTAGTTTGTAACTAATTTACGTTTCTTTTTCATGTAGATCAATAATTTTGAGCCTGTGTGTAGCCGGCCGCGGTGGCCGTGCGGTTCTGGCGCTGCAGTCCGGAACCGCGGGACTGCTACGGTCGCAGGTTCGAATCCTGCCTCGGGCATGGCTGTGTGTGATGTCCTTAGGTTAGTTAGGTTTAAGTAGTTCTAAGTTCTAGGGGACTTATGACCTAAGATGTTGAGTCCCATAGTGCTCAGAGCCATTTGAACCATTTGAACCTGTGTGAACCGACAAATAGACGTGCAGCTGAGGAGCATCTGACCAACCTGATGAACCAAGGAGCTACCAACAGTGTCTTCCGCCGCAGAAGCCTGCTTCATGCACCCATGCTGACTGCTGTTAATCGGCGACGAAGGCACGCCAGTACTGCAACTTGACGTATACTGAGTGGCTACCGGTGGCCTTTGCAGATGAATGACGTTTTGTGCTCCATCGAACATACGGCCGTTGCCGTGTACGAGTGAAACATGAACGCAAACACCCTGCATTCATTTTGGTCTGGGGGACGTTTTCGTGACATTTCCTGGGCGGTCTCGTCATTCTTAAAGATACAGCGGATCAATACAAGTATGCATCTATCCTTGGGGACAATGTCCACCCCTACAAGAAGTTTGTTTCCTCCTAGGCACGACGGCATCTACCAGTGCGACTTTGCAAAATGTCACACAACCCGCAGTGTATGTGCGTGGTTCGAAGAGCAGCAGGATGAGTTTGCTGTCCTCTTCTGTCACCGAACTGCCCGGGATCACCTCATTCGGGCCGTTGGGGCCATGGATACTCAGCCGGGAAACCTAGCGCAGCTGGCCACGGCACTGGAGTCAGCGTGGCTCCACATCCCTGCCTGTACCTTCCAGAACCTCACTTGCTCTCTTCCTGCAAAGTGAGGCAGTGATCCGTGCTGCAAAATGTGGTTATGCAGGCTTTTGACAGGTGGTCACATTAATGTGACTGGACACTACACTTTCCGTCCGAACATGACTTGGAAGGCCCAACAGCACCGACCGGCCGCCGTATCATCCTCAGCCTACAGGCATCACTCGATGTGGATACGGAGGGGCATGTGCTCAGCACACCGCTCTCCAGGCCGTATGTCAGTTTACGAGACCGGAACAGCTATTTCTCAATCAAGTAGCTCCTCAGTTTGCCTCACAAAGGCTGAGTGCATCCCGCTTGCGAACAGCGCTCGGCAGACCGGATGGTCACCCATCCAAGTGCTAGCCCAGCCCGACAGCACTTAAATTCGATGATCTGACGGTAACCGGTGTTACCACTGCTTCAAGGCCGTTGGCTGACTGGACAATAGCAGCACTTACATCCAGCGTTCTCAGTTATTTATTCAATATGTTCCAATTCTTGTCTTCACCTACAGTTTTTACACTCTACAGCTCCCTAAAGTACCACTGAAGTTATTCCTTGATGTCTTACCATGCGTCCTGTCATCCTGTAGCTTCTGGTTTTTTTTCTGCATTTTCCATGGCACACATATTGATAGTAAAAATAATTTATGTATTACAGTCCTAGATAGTTTACAAAGCAATTTGTATTACCACAGAAAAGAAAATGCTCTTATTGCCGCGAAAGAGATAACGCCGAAAGAAAAACCTGTAATAGCATTTACTTGTTACCTAGGACTCATGTTTGTAAATTATTCTTAAGCCGTGTGTGGCTCGTGTTCGTGCCATTTCTTATTTTACGTCTTCTTTTTACCGTACTGCCACCTCGTTATGTTAATTATCAACTACTGGTGTCACTGATTTGCTGGCTTGCCTGACCGTGAGCGGCACCAGCAGCGCTTATCGATACAGGCCCTGCAGTGTTATCTTTGTTGGACTGGTATTACTCCCCGGTCGTCATGTGTTGTTAGATAGTTCGGACCTGGCAGTGTTTCAGTTGGCACGCGGCCCAAGTTCAGTCGGGGCGCGGCAGCGATGAGATCCGGACCTCCATGACTCGCCCGACGGTTGCCGACACACATGATTGGAGTGGCGACGACTTTGGGTAGTCGTCGGTCGGTTGTCTTCCCGGACGACGTTTATTTGGTCAGCCATCGCATACGTGTTGGCTGTGTGTGCCGACTCGTGATTTGTCCCTGTTATTGTACAGTCACTGCCGTTAGCATTGTCTAGTTCTTCGGGCAAGTGTTCGTGAAACTGTGTGTAGTTTGTGTAATGTTGACTGACAAGTTAATTTAAATGTTATCGGGTACTGGCTCTGTCGAGTCGTTCGGTTGGCGTGGAGCAGTGAGGAATTCTCGGCGGGGCGTAGTTTGGCCGAGACGCGCTGGCGGTCTCTACACGTGTCGGAGGGTGCGCCGCTGCCACGAGGTCCGCGGCTCACCGACCCTGGACACGAAAGTTGAGTTTTGATTTAACCTACCAGCAAGTCAAGACAGTTCACATTGTTTCGTTTGGAGTTTGTAGTCGGCTGTTGGGATATTCCCGCGAGCAACAACGTGGTTTTCAAGTTGGAGAATTCCAGCCACTCTCCAGTGGAGTTTCACTGTATTTGGTTATTTGAATTGAAGTGCACCAGCGGAATCTTCCACCTGCCCCAAGCGTTGACGTAAATTTCAGGCAGTGTAGTTTCCTCATCGTGTTGTTGCTGTCCAGCACGGTGTGTAGTTTGACAGTTCCGTGTATGATTGGTTGTGGGCGCCAATATCTTCTACGTTGTTCCGTTGAACTCCCTGTTGTGCCCTGGTCGGGTGAAGTCGAAGTTCAAAAATGGCTCTGAGCACCATGGGACTCAACTGCTGAGGTCATTAGTCCCCTAGAACTTAGAACTAGTTAAACCTAACTAACCTAAGGACATCACAAACATCCATGCCCGAGGCAGGATTCGAACCTGCGACCGTAGTGGTCTTGCGGTTCCAGACTGCAGCGCCTTTAACCGCACGGCCATTTCGGCCGGCTGAAGTGGAAGTTATCTTGGGATGGGACGGCTGACTGTCGGTCGGTTGGGTTGTCGTCGGATCGTGAATGGTTGGCCCAACTGCCTGTCTCACCTAAGCGAGAGTTCGTGTTTGAATTACAGGCCGACCCTCGAACATCTGGGCGCCCTTGTGTGTACTGCCTTATTTTTTAAAATTTGTTCTTGTCGTTGGAACTTGTATGGCTTCTAGCCGGTTCTGTGTTTTAAATTAGAGTTCTTTTACGCTTAAATCCTTCAGCCTATATTTAAGGACTGTTTCACAGACGGACTTTGGTATTTAAAAAAAAAAAATGTTTTCGAGTTTTAAGTGTTCGGCCTTCAGCTGATTTGAATTTAACTTGTTTATTTCAGCCAAACTAAAGAACTGTATTAAGATAAGGCTTGCCTTTTAAATTTCTGATTATGCTTGCGTTTTAAGTTATTGGCCTTCAGCCGTTTTTAAATTAAGCCCCAAAGATTAAAGCTGCGTGTTTAAAAAATTTTTGGGCTATTGTAATGTCTGATCAAATAATAAAGTTGTATGTTCGAGTGTAACTGACCGCTCCTTATTTTGACCCCTTTCCACAATTATTTTATCTGTCCCCTCCTGTGGGTTACGCAGGGCATTTCAATTCTCTTTAAGGAAAGCAAACTGATTTTTCGACGAGTAGTTGTACTTGTAATCGTAATAATTCTGTGTGTTACAATTCTCATTAAGTTTATGAATATGTTTATAAATTTTTTTCTCTCGATTTAAATCCATATGGGAGTCTTCCCTCAGCTGCAAACTAGGTAAAAATATATAGCATCTTCTGTTACTGGAATAAAAGGTTTAGTGTCCTACGTAGATATTCGATTGGACACCTTTTAGCGGCATAACATGGGGAAGCGAGTCGATTATTCTACTTCACAGCATGTTGTTTACTACAGAACTGTTGCACACCAAACCGGGTTCTTGAGTTGTTAGTGTACGGCCTTATCTATTCTGTAGGAATCATTCACAACGTTCCCTCCCTACTTCCACTTATTTCTCCAGATAAGACATGTCGTTTCTGTAAAAGACAGTCTTCCACCCACGTTGGTCTCCTGACTCCGATAGGGCTGAGTAGAATTATCCAGCAAATTATCCAGTAGTGGATGGGCACGAAGGTAATTAATGGAAGGTCGCTGCAGTTGCTGATATACAGGGTGAGTCACCTAACGTTACCGCTGGATGTATTTCGTAAACCACATCAAATACTGACGAACAGATTCCCCAGACCGAACGTGAGGAGAGGGGCTAGTGTAATCGTTTAACACAAACCATACAAAAATGCACGGAAGTATGTTTTTTAACACAAACCTACGTTTTTTTAAATGGAACCATGTTAGTTTTGTTAGCACATCTGAACATATAAACAAATACGTAATCAGTGCCGTTTGTTGCATTGTAAAATGTTAATTACATCCAGAGATATTGTAACCTAAAGTTGACGCTTGAGTACCACTCCTCCGCTGTTCGATTGTGTGTATCGGAGAGCACTGCAACATACATCGCGTTTCTACCGAATGATCTGCCAACGTTGCTCGAAATGTCCCACTGGAAACGCGTCGACGTATGTGGTATCAGCATGATGGTGCACCTGCACATTCCGCAATTGACACTAGGCTGACCCTTGACAGGATGTTCGACGGGCGTTGCATAGGACGTGGAGGACGCATAAATTGGCCAGCCCGTTCTCCTGATCTTACACCTCTGGACTTCTTTCTGTGGGGTACGTTAAAGGAGAATGTGTACCGTGATGTGCCTACAACCCCAGAGGATATGAAACAACGTATTGTGGCAACCTGCGGCGACATTACACCAGATGTACTGCGGCGTGTTCGACATTCATTGCGCCAGAGATTACTTTTGTGTGCAGCAAATGATGGCCACCACATTGAACATCCATTGGCTCACATGTCGGGACACACTCTATTCCACTCCGTGATTGAAAACGGAAACCACGTGTGTACGTATACCTCACCCCTCATGGTAATGTACATGTGCGTCAGTGAAAAAGACCAATAAAAAGGTGTTAGCATGTGAACGTAATGTGCTGTTCCAGTCTCTTCTGTACCTAAGGTCCATCACCGTTCTCTTTGGATCCCTACGTATTTCGGTGCTCTCCGATGCACACGATCGAACAGTGGAGGAGTGGTACTCAAGCGTCAACTTTAGGTTACAATACCTCCGGATGTAATTAACATTTTACAATGCAACAAACGGCACTGATTACGTATTTGTTTATATGTTCAGATGTGCTAAAGAACCTAACGGGGTTCCATTTAAAAAAACGTAGGTTTGTGTTAAAAAACATAATTCCGTGCATTTTTGTATGGTTTGTATCAAACAATTACACTAGCCCCTCTCCTCACGTTCGGTCTGTGGGATCGATTCGTCAGTATTTGATGTGGTTTACGAAATATATCCAGCGGTAACGTTAGGTGACTCACCCTGTATAAGTCCGTGATCGGTCTCGGTCTCACATCTGGGCCATTCTGAAGTAGCACCTGAATCTGCTTCACCACAGCACAATTTTCAGGCCAACCTGAAAAGGGACTGGATGCGAAGTCCGCAACCGGTCATGGACGCATACAGCAGCAACTGTAGCGGCCTTTCAATAAATGAATATACAGTATTGGAATAATGGCACAGTCTGAACATGGAGAGACAAATATTTGGACTGGCAGGTGTTCATGAGTCATGTCATGAACTTCCATTCTGTGCCAGTGGTCTCTGAGAAAGCTGTGAGTCAGAGAGCATGGAACCAAAATGCCGTGCGTTTTAGAAATATGTGAGTAGCGCTCTGCGACATTTTCAAACACACAGCTTTCTCGACGTCAGTCCTGTCAGTGCTATACAGTAAAATAACTATCCAGATGCAAAGTGGATGATAATTATCAGGGCTCTACGGCCTATTTGCATCCCAATAGGCACGTGCTACGAACACAATCCCGGTCCAAAGTCCCTTTCTTGTCGTTTAGTTGATCCCGACTCTCCGTGACTCCATGAATTATAGCATCCCAATTTCTCCTATATTGCACTACCTCCGGAAATCTTTCTTGGTTGGAATCTCTTACTCCTATGAACCCGTCAGTGCATCTTATCTTCTGCCGCCCTCTTCTTCCAGCATTAAGGTCATTTCCAGCAAATCATGTCTTCTCAAGATGTGCCAAGTGTAGATCAGCTTTTGTTCGGTATCAGACCTTCCGAAGAGCAACCTGATTTTATTTGCTGGAATACGGTCCTGTTCATTCTCGTCTGCAGCCCATGGAACTCTAAGGACATTTCTCCAACAACACTGTTCAAAGAATGTCTACTCCACGACGTCCAGCCTATCTCACGCCCAGCTCTCACATCCGTATATGATAAATGGAAAGACCATAGCCTCTACAATACGGATCTTTGTTGTTAAAACTATGCCCTGCCCCTTAAAACATTGTCAAGTTTGGACATTGACTTTCTGCCAAGTAACAACCGTCTTGGTTTCGTAGTTCCACTCACCAACACAAGAAGCCTAGGAATTCAGATAGTTGAAAATAGAAACTACCTTCATGTTCCTAGTCCTATATGCCACAGAGTGATGTGTGCAGTTGCCATAATTTTGTTTCCTTGACATTAGTCCACTCTTTGCACTTTCTTCTTTCACCTTCAGTAAGATGAACTCTCTTCTTCACTTTCGCCATCAGGATGGCATCGCTGCATATTTAAGGTTATTTATACACTCCTGGAAATGGAAAAAAGAACACATTGACACCGGTGTGTCAGACCCACCATACATGCTCCGGACACTGCGAGAGGGCTGTACAAGCAATGATCACACGCACGGCACAGCGGACACACCAGGAACCGCGGTGTTGGCCGTCGAATGGCGCTAGCTGCGCAGCATTTGTGCACCGCCGCCCTCAGTGTCAGCCAGTTTGCCGTGGCATATGGAGCTCCATCGCAGTCTCTAACACTGGTAGCATGCCGCGACAGCGTGGACGTGAACCGTATGTGCAGTTGACGGACTTTGAGCGAGGGCGTATGTGGGCATGCGGGAGGCCGGGTGGACGTACCGCCGAATTGCTCAACACGTGGGGCGTGAGGTCTCCACAGTACATCGATGTTGTCGCCAGTGGTCGGCGGAAGGTGCACGTGCCCTTCGACCTGGGACCGGACCGCAACGACGCACGGATGCATGCCAAGACCGTAGGATCCTACGCAGTGCCGTAGGGGACCGCACCTACACTTCCCAACAAATTAGGGACACTGTTGCTCCTGGGGTATCGGCGAGGACCATTCGCAACCGTCTCCATGAAGCTGGGCTACTGTCCCGCACACAGTTAGGCCGTCTTCCGCTCACGACCCAACATCGTGCAGCCCGCCTCCACTGGTGTCGCGACAGGCGTGAATGGAGGGACGAATGGAGACGTGTCGTCTTCAGCGATGAGAGTCGCTTCTGCCTTGGTGCCAATGATGGTCGTATGCGTGTTTGGCGCCGTGCAGGTGAGCGCCACAATCAGGACTGCGTACGACCGAGGCACACAGGGCCAACACCCGGCATCATGGTGTGGGGAGCGATCTCCTACACTGGCCGTACACCACTGGTGATCGTCGAGGGGACACTGAATAGTGCACGGTACATCCAAACCGTCATCGAACCCATCGTTCTACCATTCCTAGACCGGCAAGGGAACTTGCTGTTCCAACAGGACAATGCACGTCCGCATGTATCCCGTGCCACCCAACGTGCTCTAGAAGGTGTAAGTCAACTACCCTGGCCATCAAGATCTCCGGATCTGTCCCCCATTGAGCATGTTTGGGACTGGATGAAGCGTCGTCTCACGCGGTCTGCACGTCCAGCACGAACGCTGGTCCAACTGAGGCGCCAGGTGGAAATGGCATGGCAAGCCTTTCCACAGGACTACATCCAGCATCTCTACGATCGTCTCCATGGGAGAATAGCAGCCTGCATTGCTGCGAAAGGTGGACATACACTGTACTAGTGCCGACATTGTGCATGCTCTGTTGCCTGTGTCTATGTGCCTGTGGTTCTGTCAGTGTGATCATGTGATGTATCTGACCCCAGGAATGTGTCAATAAAGTTTCCCCTTCCTGGGACAATGAATTCACGGTGTTCTTATTTCAATTTCCAGGAGTGTATTTATCCCAGCTATTTTAATTCCTGTTTCTTCTTCAGCTAACACGGTAAACTTCGTAATGTACCTTGCATACAATCCAAATAAATAAGAAAATAAGATGGCAAAATACAACGTAAGCCAGTGGCCCTGCCACGGTGGTAACACCGATTCCCGACAGCTCACCGAAGCTCATTTGGATGGGTCACTGTCCGGGTCTGCCGAGTGCAGTTGGCAATTGGGATGCTCTGGGCCCTTGTGAGGCCAATTGAGGAGCTACTTGCCTGAGAAGTAGCGACATGGGTCACGCAAACTGACAACGGCTGGGACAGCGGTGTGCTGATGACAGGACCCTCCGTATCCGCATCCGGCGACGCCTAATGGTGAGGATGACACGGCGGCCGGTCAGTACCGTTGGGCCTTCACGACCTGTTCGGATAGTTTGGATACAGAGTAACCATACTCCTTTCTGAATTTAGGCCTATTTAATTGTGGAGATACAAATCTTTCCGGAATTCTCCTGCCTTCCCCATAATCCATAGGCTGCTAGAAATTTGATCTCTTAAAATACTAATTCTACATGAACTGTGCAGATCTACTCTGTAGAAATCAGCATGGGTTTCTTAAAAGACGATCGAGTGAAACCCAGCTCGCGATATTCGCCCACGAGACTCAGAGGGCCATAGACACGGGCTCCCAGGTAGATTCCGTGTTTCTTGACTTCCGCAAGGCGTTCGATACAGTTCCCCACAGTCGTTTAATGAACAAAGTAAGAGCATATGGACAATCAGACCAACTGTGTGATTGGATTGAAGAGTTCCCAGATAACAGAACGCAGCATGTCATTCTCAATGGAGAGAAGTCTTCCGAAGTAAAAGTGATTTCAGGTGTGCCGCAGGGGAGTGTCGTAGGACCGTTGCTATTCACAATATACGTAAATGACCTTGTGGATAACATCGGAAGTTCATTAAGGTTTTTTGCGGATGCTGTGCTATATCGAGAGGTTGTAACAATGGAAAATTGTAGTGAAATGCAGGAGGATCTGCAACGAATTGACGCATGTTGCAGGGAATGGCAATTGAATCTCAATGTAGACAAGTATAATGTGCTGCGAATACATAGAAAGAAATATCCTTTATCATTTAGCTACAATATAGCACGTCAGCAACTGGAAGCAGTTAATTCCATAAATTATCTGGCAGTAGGCATTAGGGGTGATTTAAAATGGAATGATCATATAAAGTTGATCGTCGGTAAAGCGGATACCACACTGAGTTTCATTGGAAGAATCCTAAGGAAATGCAATCCGAAAACAAAGGAAATAGGTTACGGTACACTTGTCCACCCACTGCTTGAATGTTGCTCACCAGTGTGGGACCCGTACCAGATAGGGTTGAAAGAAGAGATAGAGAAGTTCCAACGGAGAGCAGCGCGCTTCGTTACAGGATCATTTAGTAATCGCGAAAGCATTACGGAGAAGATAGATAAACTGCAGTGGAAGACTCTGCAGGAGAGACGCTCAGTAGCTCAGTATGGGCTTTTGTTGAAGTTTCGAGAACATACCTTCACCGAGGAGTCAAGCAGTATATTGCTCCCTCCTCCATATATCTCGCGAAGAGACCGTGAGGATAAAATCAGAGAGATTAGAGCCCACACAGAGGCATACCGACAATCTTTCTTTCCAAGAACAATACGAGCCTGGAATAGAATGGAGAACCGATAGAGGTACTGAAAGTACCCTCCGCCACACACCGTCAGGTGTATTGCGGAGTATGGATGTAGATGTAGATGTAGACCTTCATTAATATCTTATGTTATTCCTAACTAACAGCAAAGGGAGACGAGCAATACTTTTGAGAGCACGCACAAGTGGATTGGCACTACTACTTTCGTACAGAAACTACACAATGGCAGAATCATGTCCACGATCTTGCATCGCATTTGCCTTCCACATAGGTGTAAATCGGAGACAAAATAATACAGCTGGTGACTTCTAACAATGGAAAGGAATCAACGAGAATGCGTGGCTCCCCTGCTGTTTCTGCTGGATATCGACGCATCTACAGATCTCCAGTGCTGTCCTCTTCCCTAGTAGCAACATTGTTTCGAGAGAACACGACATATTTCCCGATCATATCTCTCCGTCCTCCCTGCCCGGATTCAATTTCCATACGAAAATACTCGTTCCGGGTTTATTGTGGCATCTACGGGAAAATAAAGACATTTATTTTAATCCGGAGAGTAACGGTATCTTTATTCGCATCTGATACCGGGGACGCGAGATACGCGGCGGCGGCTGGCCATAAAACCGTAACAAGATTGAATAATATAAAAATAGAGCAGTGCGAGACGCGCCCACTTTCCGCAGTTCGGCGCGTTATTTATCGTTTTATTGCGTTATACATGCAAATTGAAACGGGATTAGACGCCGCTGTTTACAGCCATCGCGCGGCAGTAAAGGGGCGGGCGCGGTTGGTGGTCGTCTCGACGCGCTTATGCCGGCTAATGTCACGACCAACACGACCCTCGCGGTCGGCCACTGCCAGGCTGGCAAAAGAGGCCCCTGTCGCCGTACATCAGTGCCTATAGCGCGCGGTGGGGCCACGCGGTTTGAGGCGCCATGTAACGGATTGCGCGGCCCCTTCCGCCGGAGGATCAAGTCTTCCATTGGGCATGGGTGTGTGTGTTGTTCTTAACATAAGTTAGTTTAAGTCAGATTAACTAGTTCGTAAGTCTAGGGACCGATGACCTCAGCAGTCGTCCGCTCCCGGTAACTGAGTCGTCAGCGTGACAGACTGTCAGTCCAAAGGGCCCGGGTTCCATTCCCGTCTGGGTCGGCGAACGGTCTACCCGACGGGAGGCCCTAGTCACATGACCTCAGCAGTTTGGTCCCTTAGGAATTCACGCGCATTTGAACATCAGTGCCTACACGTCACGGTGGTGCCGAAGTCGTTAATGCAGCGCAATGTGGTCGCGTTCTTCTAGCCTAGTGGTCGGCAAACTCGTTAGTCAACACAGGAAAATATCAGTTGTAAACGAATAAAATTTCTTCTGAGTGCCAGATTTTGTAAACTTGAAGGTAGGTACAGAGAAATGGAGATGGTGGGAACAGACACAATCCTGGCATTTGCTAACGATGTTGTGATCCTTGGCGACATCCAGAAGCAAGTAAAGGGCTGACACTTCACGATTCCACCGTACCGTGAAACAAAAAGGGCTGGTAGTGAACGAGAGGAAAACACAATATCTCGTTGCATCGCGACATCAAGTTCCTCTCCCCTCCCCCCCCCCCCCCCCCATTACTGTTGAAGGGCATGCCTTCGAACGAGTAAGAGAATTTAAGTACCTGGGGTCCATAGCGACCAACTAAAGTGAAATGACGAAAGAGGTGCAGCAACGAATGACAAACGCTAGCCGCGTTTTCTTCAGCCTAAACAATACATTCAAATCCCGGCTGATATCAACTAGTTCAAATGGCTCTAAGCACTATAGAACTAAACATCCCCTAGACTTAAAACTACTTAAACCTAACTAACCTAACGACATCACATACATCCATGTCCGAGGCAGGATTCGAACCTGCGACCGTAGCAGCAGCGCAGTTCCGGACTCAAGTGCCTAGAACCGCTCGGCCACAGCAGCCGGTCCGGCTGATATCCCTCAAAAACAAGATTCGGCTGTTCATGACATTAGTATGGCCAGTAGTTCAGCAAGTAAAGAAGCAATTTGTGCATTCGACAGGAAGCACTTCGAAATATGTATGGGCTGTCTACAATACCGTGGAAAGTAAATGGGAACGAAGAACGAAAGAAGCCCTTTACCAGCGGTATGGAAAGCCACACATCTGCCGGATATTGGGGAAGAAGAGGCTACAGTTGTTTGGCCACATCCTCCGAGCCTGTGGATCCGTCCGTAACCGTGTTCTCCACTCCCACCCTGCTGGGAGACGCCCAAAGGGACGACCGACGTCGCGACGGAAGGATCGGGTACTCGCCATGACCAAACAAGCGGAGCCGACAGCGCTAGAATATGAGGCTGAGGACCGACAGCGACGGACCGCCATCTGCAATAAATGTCTCCTGCAGTGAGATTGTGACTGACTGGTGTTTTTTTGTAATGTGTACCTTTGCAAATTTTTAAAATATGTGGTTTGTTGTATTCCTTTTATATTGTAGTTTGTATCCTTTTTATTCTGCTGTAGGCCTTAAAGGCCCGTAAATACAATAAATGATGATGATGATGATGATGAGGTACAGTGTTAATTAGGGTACTCCTAAGCCGGCCTTTGCTAAAAACGTCCTCCGTGTGAAATAGATACATTTGCTGAGGTCGATCCCTACCAACTCTCCCATTCAAACTGGTCTTGCTCCATAAAATTTCGGGCGTGTGGTTTTTTCTTAATCATAGCCACTTAGCCACTCTCTACACTCCTTTCTATTATCTATTGCATCTGCCGCATGTTTTTCATTTTAAATTTTACAAATATTGTCACTGCTACGAGGGCCGTTCAGAAAGTAACCTCCGGTTGATTTAAAAAAATACACCAAATTAAATAAAAATATTTTAATATATACATCTTACAACTACATCTTTGCACTATTTTTCTACATTGTCTCCATAGCGATTGAGGCACTTATCGTATCTCTTCACAAGCTTTGAAATTCCTTCTGCATAAAAATCACCCGCTTGTGCCTGGAGCCAGCCTGTGACCGCATCTTTGAGCTCTTCGTCGTCATCAAACCGCTGTGACCCGAGCCATTTCTTCAAATGCATGAAGAGGTGATAATCACTTGGCGCCAGGTCTGGGCTGTAAGGTGGATGGTTGATAACGTCCCACTTGAAGGACTCAAGAAGGGCCGTTGTTCTGCGAGCAGAGTGAGGACGGGCGTTATCGTGCAAAAAAACGATACCGGAAGTCAGCATACCACGGCGTTTGTTCTGTATAGCCCGTCGTAACTTTTTTATTGTTTCACAGTACACGTCTTGAGTAATGGTCGTACCACGTTCCATGAATTCAACCAACAACACCCCTTTGGCATCCTAAAACACCGTTGCCATCAGTTTTCTGGCAGAAAAATCTTGCGAGGCTTTTCTTGGTTTGGTAGGCGAATTTGAATGTGCCTACATCTTTGATTGTTCTTTTGTCTCAGGGTTCACGTACTTAATCCAGGTTTCGTCACCGGTCACGATTCTGTTTAACAATGGTTCTCCTTCGTCCTCATAACGTGACAGAAAGTCTAATGCAGAGGCCATTCTTTGAGTTTTGTGGTGGTCGGTAAGAATTTTGGGCACCCATCGTGCACAGAACTTACGGTAACCCAATCTTGCTGTCACTATCTCGTACAAGAGAGTCTTAGAAATCTGTGGAAAACCAGTAGACAACTCCGACATTGAGAAACGTCGATTTTCACGAACTTTTGCATCAACTGTCTGAACGAGTTCGTCAGTCACCAATGATGGTCTACCACTCCTCTCTTCATCATGAAAGTTTTCTCGTCCACTTTTAAATAAACGTACCCATTCACGGACAACTCCTTCACTCATAACTCTTGGTCCGTACACGGCACAAAGCTCACGATGAATAGCTGCTGCAGAATATCCTTTGGCTGTAAAAAACCTTATGACAGCACGCACTTCACATTTGGCGGGGTATTCGATTGCAGCACACATTTCAAACTGCCACAAAAACTAAACTAGCGCAGGTACGACGTTCACTCGACCACGGCTTGATGCCGACTGACCTGTTGAGTGCGTGAACGAACAGATGGCATCGCTACTCCCCCCACAACCCGCACTGTGACCAATCGGAGGTTACTTTCTGAACCGCCCTCGTATTAAAAATTCACAAGCCCAAATTTCCAGGACTGTCTGTGTGGGGTTAGGAATCTGTATGCGAATAGGAGAAATTATTTTATACTTTTTATACCCTTTTAAAAAGGTATTATATTAAAAAGGTGTTTATTTAAATAATAACTTTCCGCTTTTTACTTTTGTGTGTGTGAAATTTTTCAATCGACTTCCCAACATTTTGATACTACAAAAAAAGTGGTAAGTTTCTCTTCATGTGAGTCAGCCAATATATTGCTTCTTCCTACAGACATCACTTGAAAAGACGGTGAAGGGAAAAATTAGAATCGACCTTGTATTGTATTGTATGGAACTGGGGACCTAGAAACGACGGAGAGGCTTCGTCCCCGCCGTAGCCCTCAGTAATTCACAACCCCACAACAGGCTACAGCAGTCCACTCACCCCACCGCCACCCCACACCGAGCCGAGGGTTATTGTGCGGTTCGGCCCCCAGTGGACCCCCCCAACCCCCGCTCCTCGGGAACGTTCCGAGTACCAGAAGGCACACTTGAAGACGACTCACGGAATATGACCGATCCTCCGAGAAAACGGTTTAGAGGGAATCTCCCCCTCCATTAACTTGCCCGAAGACTACTCGGAAGCTTTTGATGACGGTATTAGGATCCGGTGGGAAATAAATAAATAAATAGATAAATAAATAAATTTATTCAAATAAAAGTCTCTTGATCCAGTAAGGTCATTTTCCGTCCTTAGCTCTTGGAGGGTTGGAACGGGACCACCGCTACAGAGCGAAAAAAACGTTTTTTAGAGATCACGCTCATCGTTGACAAAGGAAACAGGTTCGAGTCCCGGTCTGGCACACAATTTTAAACCATCAGAAACTTTTATTTAAACAAAATTTCTCCAGACCCTCACAACACATGTGGACATCGTTAACGACTTCATGGCGAAGTGACTGAAGTTATGTTCTAAATTGACATGAAGCTGAGGGGAAAAAATTGCTTTCGCATCGTACGTTTCGTATCTTTGTTTTCCGTAAATAATATTATACAGGGTATAGCAGGTATAAGTGCAGATATTTCTACTGGTGACTAAGGACGGTATGCTGAACAACATTACATCAGTAGTTAAGTCATTTGCAGACTAATAACTATAGCTATTACAGATCATATGTTTTTAGGTTGGGTGGTATCTCCACGTATGCGTGGCACCAGTAAGTCGTTAATGTCTATTTCCCCCTGCGCAGCAGATCAGGTATCGAGGTACGAGGAAGCAAAACGATAGTCTATACTGCCAGGCGTTGTCCACTTACCGGCCCAGGTACGGCTATGCAGAAAACATCGCATCGTAAAGTTTGCGACGTGTTTTTGGGAAGACAGTGATATGTGTACATATTAAGGTACCACATTTAAAATATCTGCACTTATACCCGTTTTTCGCTGTACATATCAAGTTCAGTATTGGAGTTCAGACGGCGTAAAAAAATGGTTCAAATGGCTCTGAGCACTATGGGACTTAACATCTGTGGTCATCAGTCCCCTAGAACTTAGAACTACTTAAACCTAACTAACCTAAGGACATCACACACATCCATGCCCGAGGCAGGATTCGAACCTGCGACCGTAGCAGTCGCGCGGTTCCGGACTGAGCGCCTAGAACCGCTAGACCACCGCTGCCGGCCAGACGGCATACAAAAGAGTAATTAACAGTTCTATGCCGATTAATGTATGACGCTATTCCCATTAGTACTGGAACCAATATCAGTTTTGACTGCTGTATCTCTTCCTTCAGTGTTTTACTTCTCCAAAGGTTCGAAATTACAATCTCGATTGGCCTAAGACCGTGTACCTGCTAGTTATTTGCGCCATATTTTCTCCTATGAAGAAGTGGCAGAGGCATTTTAAGGACAAACAGCAAGGAACATTGAATTCAACAACAATGAATGAGTTTGTGTAATGGTTGCGACTCCGGACATGTATTACAGAGAAAATGAATTTAGATCCTCTACCGATCATGAAGTTGTAGGCGTGATTTCTCTAAATAGCCCAAGGGAAATACTGGTATGTTTACTTTGAAAAAGGGAACGGCCGATATTCATTTTCATTCTTGTCTCATCAGGGTTTCCATTTCGCCTCTAACGGCCTGATCTTCCTTCTCCCTTCAGGATAGCGGTATGGGAGTTTGAACTCCGTCGTCCGAAAAGCTACATGAGCCTCGTCTAGCAAACTATTTTTCTTCAAACGAAACTTCCTGGCAGATTAAAACTGTGTGCCCGACCGAGACTCGAACTCGGGACCTTTGCCTATCTCATTCTGGCTATTTTTCTTCACTTTATCTTGTGAGAATGAGGAACTATATTGATATGTAACGTAATTTTCATTTATTCTTCAGTCACAGTTGCACATGCTTAATTGCATGAGATGTTGAGATCACTCCAGATCATCTTCAGAGGTAAGTAATTGCATCACCAATCCATCTTGTCTGTTCAGAATCTCATATCAGAGTACTGAAAGTATTGAACATCATACTATCAGTACAGTAATACGAGGTTCTGAACAGACAAGTCTCGTTGCTGACGCAACCACTTAGATCTGAAGATAATTTAGAGTGATCAAAACAAGTCATGTAACTAGCAATGTGCAAACGAAACTGAATAATAAATGAAAATTGTCTCAAACATTCTTCTTCACTCCAAAGAGTATGTGCGTCGCCTGTTCTGATCTCAATCTAGCCTTGAATCAAATGCCACCTCACGAGACACCATAGGCCAAACCCCGTGGAAGCGAAATATCCAGCGGTCAACTGGAGTAACGTCTGGAAAAATATTAACAATCCCATCCTCCACACTAAAATAGTGTCCACATGGTGTGACACTGTAAACGAGAAGGTCCCCACAGGTGAAATCTGCATAATATCAAACTGAAGTAAAGTCCATATTGCGATCATTGCCATACTGTAGATATCTTGGCACACATCCTAATCTGCTGAGACCAATTCCACATATGGAACTGGACTAAAAAAAAACTCGCAACAATTACTAGGAGTAAAGAATCTGCTACAACACTTAAAGAAGTACTTCAACCTGACTGGCATTTCTTTCCAGAAACAAAGAAGAACAGCTACACTTGGATTTGGCCAGTTCGCATATTTCGCTATAACGTCTAAACATGCGAGTACAGACGCATATACAGTGTATAATGGAAGAGCACCATAATCTTAAAAAGAGTCCGAAATACATAGCTTTGCTTCAAAATTTCTTATTTCGCACTTTGCCATAATGAGAGGTAATTTTTGGTTGGCGCACAACAATAAAGCGAGTCGCTACAAAGTTTGCATCATTTTAATTAAATTGGTACAAATTTATTTTTGTTAGTAAGCCTAAGTCAAGGTGCGCCAGGAAAACTAATCTTGGCAGAATCCATAACATGGAAAATCATTAAATATACATAAAAAATTATTTTATTTTATTCTATTTTACGGATACTGGACACTTTGGTACGAAAAGGAGATTTATTTAGATTCTGTTAAAAAATTAAAAACAATAAAAAAAGCTGAAGTAGTGGCAAAAAAGAGATCCTGGCTCGAATAAAAAAAAAGTTGGTTAGGGTGAAAGTGGTGGAGGCACTAGTAGTTTTGTTTTTGTTTTTAGGTTAGATAGATTTTTGGGGGTCGTATGGGTGATTGGAAGAGGTCTAACAGTGGCTAGCATTCCTGCCTAGCAAGCAAGGACACCTAGGTTCAAGTTCCGGCCATGGCACAAATTTTGATTCATTGCTTCAGCTTCCGAAATACTTTAAAAAAAAATAAAAAAAATATGGTAGAGGCAGTTAAGGTAACTGCTCTAGAAATGTGAGTCCCCGTCTTACACTAATTTTCAAAACTCACCGGTGCATTGCCGCAGCGCCATGTGCGGCTGCAAATCATTATTTCCTTCCTATCTCTTTCCCACTCCGTTTCCTTTCCTTTTGCAGCTGCTTCATCGCGAATGGTATCTGTTCTGTCAGGCATGTTTATGAATAATGCTTCTTCAGGATACTTTCAATTAAACTCAGCCTGGCATCTGCTTTTCTCACAGCAAGTTTCATGTGATCATTCCATTTCAGGTCATTCCGGACGGTAAGGGTAATTTACGTTTTTTTCTGTTTCAAATGATTTACTGCCAATAGCGCAACCCAACAGTAATGGATCCGTTTCGCCCATTTCTTCACTGTCTGCTACGCTGATTTACGTTCAGAGTCAACGGCCAGTCTCTGCAAAAATCATCCATAGGTCTTCAAGCAATCCGCTGCATCCTTCTGGCGCTGAAATCTTCCAACAGACACAGTCTAGGAAGAACCTCATGAACCTTTCGACGTTCTCCTCTACAACATTTATAAAAATTGTAAACAGTAACGGGCGTCTAACGATTCCTTGAAAATAACATTTAGATGCGTCGATTTCGTCAACGTTATGAGTTCTGTTTGCTTGGAAGTACTGAAACCACTCACAAACTCGACCGAATATCTCGTATACTTGGGAAACCTTGTATTTTATGCAACCAACGGGACGGGGTTAAAGAGTCCCTGGCGCTTTAGAACGATGTCACCCAGGATCCAGCGATGTGGCGCAGTGGTTAGCAAAAAAATGGTTCAAATGGCTGTGAGCACTATGGCACTTAACGTCTGAGGTCATCAGTCCCCTAGAAATTAGAACTACTTAAACCTAACTAACCTAAGGACATCACACACATCCATGCCCGAGGCAGGATTCGAACCTGCGACCGTAGCGGTCGCGCGGTTCCACATTGAAGCGCCTACAACCGCTTGGCCACAGCAGCCGTTCAGTGGTTAGCACAATGGACTCGTAAACGGGAGGACGACGTTTCGAACTTGTCTGGCCATCCTGATTTAGGTTTACGTGATTTCCCTAAATCGCTTCAGGCAAATGCCGGGATGGTCCCTCCGAAAGGGCACGGCCGACTTCCTTTCCCATCCTTCCCTAATCCAGTGGGAGCGATGACCTTGCTGTTTGGTCACCTACCCCCAAATTGACCAACCAACCCTGGTTGGGCCAGACAACCCCGAGAGAAAGCACAGGACGGGAGGCATAAGGTGACATCCCCACCACGTGACTGCCTAGCTAGAAATTCGTAATCTGTTATGGGGAAATGTTTTCACTCAGATTTCTCAGTCAAAGCCGGATTGTCGCTGTGTGAACCACTGTTGAACTTGAAGCAATTTTCATCTTTGCGTTGCTCATCTCCTGATGTAACCGAAAACTTTAGAGAAAGCGTCAGATCACTTGTTTGTAAGTTCCCCAGTCGTACTGTAACACCGGTGGAGACTTTAATCATCCAACAATCAATTAAGAAATTTACAGTTTTGTTAGTGGTAGGCGTGTTAAGACATGCTGAACTCCTCTGAAAACTACCTAGAACAGATAGTTGGGAACCCCACTCACGGCGGAAATATGCTGGATGTAATGGCAACGAGTAGATCTCATGTCTCTGAGGATGTCCACATCGAAGCTGGTGTTAGTGACCATGATGCAGATGTGGCAACAATGATAACCAAAGTACAAAGGACAACTAAAACAAGCAGAAAGATGTATATGTTCAGTAACGTAGCTAAAAAATCGGTAGTGTCATATCTCAATGAGGAACGTAAAACTTTCAGAACAGGGCAGGAGGATGCAGAGGAACTATGGCTCAAGTTGAAAAGAATAGTTGACCACGAACTGGATAGATATGTACCCCGTAGAGCAGATCCTAATGGGAGGGAACCTTGTAACACTTATGTCGATTAGCAGTAGGTTCACTTTAAGTAACTGTGTATCTGCAATTTATGAAGTGTGCATTCTGTATTGTTTCAACTCCTTGATGTCTTGCAAGAAAATTATAGTTTTGAAATGTATATATGAAAAAAGCAAAAGAATATGTTGAAATTATAAATTATTATGATGTGAATACCCTTATGAAAAAAGTATGTTTATTAAAAGCTGGTTCATGCTCAGGGAACTTGTATTTGTAACATGTAAACGCTGTAAGGTGGCATGGTGCGATGTAAACGGTGGGTTTCAATGCCGAACTGAGCGGCTCCTTTGTGTCAACGGCACGCAGTGTGTGGCTAGGCTTAGCACGGTACACCTCGACGGTGCTAAGAGACGCAGCTGGAAACTGCATTAGAAGAAGTTTGCCTCGGATGTGGATCTGGCTATTACTCGTATTTGGTATTCACGGAATAATGGAATGGCTCTAATATGTTAAAAATCCGACGCCAAGAAGAAATTTTATAGGGCGTTTGCACATCAAGAGCCGTTATTACACTTAGCCGCCTGACACTAATCTTCGCCACTGCTTCACAGACTTCATACGTTCAGTTACGTAATATATATTGGCATAGACCAGTTAATTTGTGTGTTGTTTCAATAATAATCACATAAAACGTCCGTGTTCGAAACCATAACTTCAATCCTGATCATGAACCTACACAGGGTCCTCCCCTAAGTGTTACTGAAACCGAGTATCCTGATTTAAATAAACAATTCTGGCAGTCATGTGTTTAAAACTGATTTTTTGTCTAAAGTAAAAGTAGTAGTAAAAGTTAAAGTAAGAGTAAAATTTGGATGCTTTGTTTATGGACTACTCCAATTGAAATTCTTAAGGTAGGACGGTTAAGTACAAAAATTTAAAGATCAATCAATAGGAAAGTGAAAACGTTAAATATTTAAAACCTAAAACCATAAAAGTGAGGTTGGATAGGCTACTGCTAAAGTATCCTTACAGTGCAAGATTGTGTAAATGTTATTGCCAAGAACACCTGCTTCACAGTTGATTAAAGTACAAGTACATATAAATCGTTAATGAACCGATTTGAGGTAGTACTATTAGAAGTGAAGTTACGCACATTTTCAAAGATAGTGTAGTTCTGGTACCCATCATTTGAAGTTAATTAAGACCAGTGTTGCATTTTATTACCTTGCAAAGTAATTTAAGTGAATGATTAGCCTTTAAAGATAGTTTTTACTTTTGCAATAATCTGGGCTAGTGAAACTACAGCAGTTTATGGGTCCCCATCATATTGTCCTCCAATTAAGAAATAAATGAACTATTACTGTTACTAACGAAAACTGCTATATGCAGAGGAGCTTAAACAGTGTATTTAAGATGTTATTAATCTTTACTTGTGTTATTCATGTCATTCAAAATAGAAGCCCCTCATGTCCAAAATTAGTTCTGCACTTCATACGGTGATGTTTCAGTATTTTGATTAAGTAATGCTGTTCATTGTGGCTGTCATTAGTATAAGCTCGGTGCAATTTTGCTCCCCGTGATTTATTGGTGCCACTTTCCGTCACTTTCTACCGCTTTCCACACCAACAATAAATTCTCAGTGTTGTTTAATACAACTTATTGTGTTTCTTGTACATCGTAGCACCACCTACAGAGCGCAATTAAAATTAAAGGATCACTTTCTCGAAACCCCTTTACTGTCTGCCATTGCGACGCGTAAGTTTCAAATGTGGCTCAAAGGTGTCTACAAGCTACTTCTGTAACAGAGCAAATGCGTGGCATGCTGCAACATCACCCACTGGCTCGGCGACTCTGCAAACAGCAAGGTGTCGACTCGTGCGAAAAAAGGCCACAGATCATAACGTCATGTGCCCTGAAAGATGGGTTGATGATATCGCATTGACACCAGATTTCACAACCAACTGCCCAGCGCAACCGTGGACGTTTCACACGAAAAAGAGGTCGCCACAGCCCCTCTTACCGACATTTCACTTCTGCGGTGGAGGTCAGAATCGCAATACCCAGCCTTGAAATCACGTAGTTTTTTACGCGTGAATGAGCAAAACATTTCAGGCACATCACCGCCCACAATCGGCACAGGTGTGGCATAAAGGGCGTCTATGAAACCACCCCTTTCCCTCGGGCGCCGGCCGAAGTGGCCGTGCGGTTAAAGGCGCTGCAGTCTGGAACCGCACGACCGCTACGGTCGCAGGTTCGAATCCTGCCTCGGGCACGGATGTTTGTGATATCCTTAGGTTAGTTAGGTTTAACTAGTTCTAAGTTCTAGGGGACTGATGACCTCAGCAGTTGAGCCCCATAGTGCTCAGAGCCATTTGAACCATTTTTTCCCTCGGGCGGTGACTCCCACACATTTCGTTGTTGTCGACAGTTCCGAGTGCGATGAGCAACAGTAAGTTGTTCTTGGCAATATCTGAAACAGCTGGCACCCTCGGCAAAGGGTTCTTCTAACAACCTTCTGTTCGGCAAGACCCTAGGTGCCAGCCACACAACTTTGTCGAACATGTCACAGATGTGCCTCTCAGAAATTTCAGTTCAGTCTGGCGACTGCTCTAGCGCCTGAAGGTGGGGAAACCCCACGCAAGGAGTGACGAAGGGATTGACAAACCTCTAACAGGCTGCTTTGATGTCGGAATTTCTGCATTTTTTGATGTGCTCAATAAAGGTGGGTGGGTGACTCCGAGGGAGTTGCCGAAAGGTGGGTAGGGCTTAGAGGGACCCTTGTAAGGCAGTCACGTCATTTGAGTCTGTAAGTCATCGATGTTCACGTCAGAGAGGGAACAGGTTACGTTACTGTTACACAATCTTTGGTCTTGTCGTGGCACAGTCTTTGCCTCTGCGCACTCTGATGTATTATTAGTTGAAGGGTGGCAGGAGATGGACGTATTTAGTGTGCTGTGTTGACTTGTGGTGGTATCTGCTGGATGAAGAAAGGACAGCAAGGTTGAGTATATTGTGTTCAATGAAAGGTGAAAGGAATATAAAGTTTGAATAATGTAACTGGTTTTGGTAGAAGTATGAGGTAAGACTGCAGCACTGCGCACCTAATTTGTCGGAATGATTATTGTCAGCTAGTCAACTTGCTCTGAGCTCAGAGAAAGACCACCCCAGTTCCCTCAATCATGGATTAACGAATTAGTTGATTAAGCTGTTTGATTTTTATAGAAATTCTCTGCTAGCGCTGTACCTTATTTAAATCATTGTTCACTTTGTTAAGCGTAGTATTGCTCAGACCTAAGTTATGTGTGAAGATCATTCGAAGTTTTACTCTCTCTTTTTGAACATATACTTCATTCTAAAATCGTTGTCTTCGAATATCTTGTCATAGGAGTAGTTACTCTCACCACGCCACTGTTTATCATTACGCATCACCACACGCAAGAGTTTCAATATGTATTCAGAAACAGCAATCTAGTTCAGCCGTTGCCTGCTTGCTGTTTGCTATTTTGATGTGCAACAATGCTGTCAAGACGCGAGGTAAGTGGAAATTTTGATTACGGCCAGATGATCGTTTTACTTCCCTTGCGCATTTAATACAAAGTCAAGCAGCATTCAGATCAGTTACTGTTCGCTTCAAACCAGGTTCTGTTTAGTGAAAGATTAGCATACGAGTGTAAGTTGGATAACAGTTTATGAATATGTAGTTTTTCGTGATACGTAGATTTTATAGAGCGGGAGGTGAAGTTGGGCTAAATTTCAGACAAAAACCAATTTACTGGGGACGTTACACTCTTCGTCTTTTCACTCTCGCACACGTTAATATTGCTCTCCCCCGTGATCACGCCACAAAAATGGTTCAAATGGCTCTGAGCACTATGGGACTCAACTGCTGAGGTCATTAGTCCCCTAGAACTTAGAACTAGTTAAACCTAACTAACCTAAGGACATCACAAACATCCATGCCCGAGGCAGGATTCGAACCTGCGACCGTAGCGGTCTTGCGGTTCCAGACTGCAGCCCCTTTAACCGCACGGCCACTTCGGCCGGCTCACGCCATAGGAGAGTGAAAAACAAGAGAGCAGAAAAAGCATAAGGACGTGGTTCCAATTTGTACAGAAGAGCAAAAATTGTGGTCGCTCTGCTCTCCAAAATGGTGCGATCACGTTTGTTCAATGAGGGAGTGTCCTTAGGGAAGAACTGAAACGTCGGAGGGTGTCAAGGACATCTTGTTAATCCTCGCACTGCCAACAGTCGTTTTCGACCGCGAAGTGTGTGGGAATCAACACCCTAGGGAAAGGGGTGGTTTCACTGACCCCCTTTATGCCTCCCCTGAGGCCTTACCGTGTCGATTTTGAGCGATGGGTGTGTCTGAAATGTTTCCCTCGGTTATCTTTAAGAAAGCCGAGTGATTTCAAAGCTCGTTGTTGACATTCTGGCCTCCATCGCACAGACGTCATAAGAAGGAGTAAAATTCGGGTAAGAGGGACTGTGACGACACGTCCACAACTGCTTTTGGAAAAACTGAGGTGAAATTTCGTGTCAATGTGACATAATCACCCCACTTTACAGCTCTCATAATCTTCCGAGCTGTGTCCTTTTTTTACCAAGTGTCGACATCTTGCTGTTTGAAGCAACAAAGAGGTCGACTGTGACGTCGCAGGGTGCCACGCTTTTGCACCGTTACTGGGGGAGGCAAATCTCGAAGTTACGCGTCGTAGTGGGAAACAATTGTAGGGTTTCAAAAAAGTGATCCTTCAATTCTAATGCGCAGCGTGGTTTATCAAATTTTCCTCGTCACTCAACTGTCTGTTCTTATTTTACACAAATATATGTCTCTCCGGGCGCAGCACATACAATAGGAGAAACACACACACAGTGTTTAATGCAGGGTGCTTCGCAGTTCTTATTACAGCTTTTATGGTAGTAGGGGGACAAGCTCTGATAAAGAACCCATTTTTGATAATGTCCCGTTTGGAAATAAAATTTATAAGAGTGGATCACTTTCAAATCTCTCTCGCTTCACAGTGCAGTAAGCAATGGTAGGGATGCAGAACGCATGTATCTAGAACGCTTTCTGGATCGCGTAAGTCCATCACATAGCACTGTCGTGCGAATACAACGGATGCAAGAAAATGATTTGATCGCCACTAGTAGCGTTCACTGTGGTCCTCCACAGACGCGCACTCACCAGTGTTTGTGGATCGCGTGAACGAATGCATGCGTAGCAGATATACACTATGCAATCAAAAGTATCCGGACAACCCCAAAATCATACGTTTTTCATAATAGGCGCACTGTGCTGACACCTCCTGCCAGGTTCCCCCCATCAGCTACCTCAGTGCTCATTAAGACATCGTGAGAGAGCAGAACAGGGCGCACCGCGGAACTCACGGACTTTGACCGTGGTCAGGTGATTGGGTGTCACTTGTGTCATACGCTTGTACGCGAGATTTCCACACTGCTAAACATTCCCAAGTCTACTGTTTCCGATGTGATAGTGAAGTGGAAACGTGAAGGGACACGTACAGCACAAAAGCGTACAGGCCTACCTCGTCTGTTGACTGACAGAGACCGTCGACAGTTGAAGAGGATCGTAATGTGTAATAGGCAGACATCTATCCGGAGCATCACACAGGAATTCCAAACTGAATCAGAATCCACTGCAAGTACTATGACAGTTAGGCGGGAGGTGAGAAAACTTGGATTTCATGGTCGAGCGGCTGCTCATAAGCCACACGTCAAGTCAGTAAATGCCAAACGACGCTTCGCTTGGTGTAAGGGACGTAAACATTGGACGATTGAACAGCGGAAAGACGTTGAGTGGAATGACGAATCACGGTACACAATGTGCCGATCCGGTGGCAGGGTGTGGGTATGGCGATTGCCCGGCGAACGTCATCTGTCATCGTGTGTAGTGCCAACAGTAAAATTCGGAGGCGATGGTGTTCTGGTGTGGTCGTGTTTTTCATGGAGGGGGCTTATGCCCCTTGCTGTTTTGCGTGGCACTATCACAGCACAGACCTACACTGATGTCTTAAGCACCTACTTGCTTCCCATTGTTGAAGAGCAATTCGGAAGTAGCGACTGCATCTTTCGACACGATAGAGCACCTGTTCATATTGCACGGCCTGTGCCGGAGTGGTTACACGATAATAACATCTCTGTAATGTCTGTAATGGACTGGCCTGATCTGAATCCTATAGAACACCTTTCTGATATTATGGGACGGTGCCAGGCCTCACCGAACCGAATCGATACCTCTCCTCAGTGCAGCACTCCGTGAAGAATGGGCTCCCATTCCTCAAGAAACCTTCCAACGCCTGATTGAAAGTAAGCCGGCCAGAGTGGAAGCTGTCATTAAGGCTAAGGATGGACCCACACAACATTGAATTCCAGCATTATCGATGGAGGGCGCCTCGAACTTGTAAGTCATTTTCAGCCAGGTGTCCGGATACTTTAGATCACATCTTGTATGTTGTGCAACGTATATCAGGTTAGCCACATGGGGGAACTTCTGTAGAGCACAAAGGTGTGAGCTCATTGTCTCCGCTGAGTACGTCCCGTGAAGAGGGAGGTTTGAAAGTGATCTGACACTCAGACTTTTTTTACATCCAAATGATACTTTGCCGAACGCGAGTCCCTCATAGAAACTTTAACTGTGAAGTCCCCTCTACAGCTCCTAGAAACCTGTAATTGGAATTGTATAACATTCTGAATATTAGTTTACGTACGTTTACAACAAACATGGTACAAATGAAAGAAAGAAAGAAAACGATAAACAATTAACCAAAGAAAATTTCATCACAGCCTTCTCTAATACATCACTACTCAGCATGTTACGCATCAGTTGTCGAACTCGTGATATATCTACCTCAACATGTTATGGGACTACGTCATCGCATTGTCAAGTGTTATAAAGGAAAGAAATCAGCATATCAATGCAACGTAATAATACACATAGTGACGACGATGCAAATTTCTATAGTGTCATGTAGTGGCTTAAAGTTAAAACACCATTAGGGACAGTCAAAAACAAAAAGGCAGCAACATATAAGCGTTGTCAAACACAGAATGCCTCATGCTGGCGTATAGTACTCGCACAAAGATCAGTTGTACACTAAAGGCAGCTGCCTTTCTCTGCCAAAGATAGTACTGTCGTGTGACGTACATATCACAGTCCACATAGTTCATCTGTCTACAGTGTAATCTATGAACGTTCTGCCGCTAAGTAGATTAACTTGGTGTCTGCTTCTCACGGAGGACAGAATGCCCCTTGGACACTTCTCTCTTCTCAAACAGGCTGATGCATTCCTCTCTTGAAGTGCAAAAAATTTCCGCTTCCACCAAATTTGACAGCAGCCACCCTTTGCTTCAAAGTGAAATATATTTATGCTGTCAGCAATATTACCCAACGAATACTGCTCGTTCGTGAGGTGCTCAGACACCGCCGGTGAGCCATTCTCTTTACTGTTATGCTCATTAAACCTATGGATTTCTCCCAGTTTGTCCCACACTTCAGCTCACAATCCAGGAACTCTATTGCATAAACTCCCGCTTTGGATCTGGTTCTCATCTGTGCCTCTGCTCCAGTTTGTCGTCTGTCCTGTATGCAATTTTAGCCCCTTTGTTCTTGAAGTGCTTCGCCATTTTATGTTCTCTCATGTCTAAAAAAAAATAAGCGTCTTGACTGACCGCTTCATCATCGCCCACACCAAACCGCTGAGTACAGAAACTTGAAATTTGGCAAGGGTTAATCTTACACCGTAGATATCGTTTAATAAGGGAGTGTTCGAACTCATCCCCTAAAAGATATGAATCTTGGGATGAAAGTTTTTTTGAAAAGATTTCTGTTATGTGTCCAAGGGGCATTTTTTCCTCCTTGAGAAGCAGCCATCGACTTAATCTACTCAGCGGCGGAACGTTCTTAGATTAACGCAATTTTGAAGCCAGAACTACGAAAATTGGTATTTCGTTTCTCAGTTTCAAAAAGAAAAGTACAATTGTCAGAAGTTTAGGAAATGCAGCCACTAAGAGGCTGAAACAGTGGATGAACTTTTTTTAAGGTATATCTTTATTGAAGTACTCCTAAAGAAATTTAAAGTTACGTCTATGAAAACTGGTATATGACTCCTCGGTTCGAAATTTAAAAAAAAAATAACTTGCTTCACCCTTTTTTGGAAATGCACCCCTTGCAAAAGAGTATGAAAATTTTTATGAAAATATTTCGTTACGTTACAACATTTTTAAATCGAAATCTATGAAAACTGTTATCTGACTTCTAAAGAAATGCGTATTAGGGGATGAAAGTGTCTATGGAAAAATCACCACAAGAACTCAAGACGGGATTACCAAAGACCTCCGGTTCACTAGCCACCAGAAGCGCTTTTTGGTCAGAAATGCATTGGGAGAAGAGCATGTTTTCGAGGTCTTAATTAGCGCAAAAAGTTTAGAAGATGTTACAGTTTGCGAGCAACATCAAAATTCTGCCAAAGAAAAATACAAAACCAAAAAAGAAAAAAATAATTTGTACAGGCCATACAGTCTACGCTGACGAAACATAGGGCGCTAAGCTAGTATAAATCCCAAATATGGCATAACTCTACATTTCTGCGGATATTTCTAATTGTTTTGCTGTCTGTCCTACCGATGCATCAATCCTGTCTATGAAACCGCTTCAAAGCTATTTTCTGCCGCTATTTGTCGGCTTTCATTTCTTCATCTTTGTTCTTGTGGCTTAGCAGGATTGAATTAGCCTTAGGCCGGCCGATGTGGCCGAGCGGTTCTAGGCGCTTCTGTCCTGAACTGCGTTGCTGCTACGGTCGCAGGTTCGAATCCTGCCTCGGGGATGGGTGTGTATGTAGTCCTTAGGTTAGTTAGGTTCAAGTTGTTCTAACTCTAGGGGACTGAACCATTCTTGAATTAGCCTTATGCCATGCATCTTTCAAGAATGCTATTTTTTGTTTAGAAAGGTGGCATGAGAGCTTGTCACGTGAGAGTAAGTTTCCAAAATAATACTATCTCAAGCTTGTTAACTTATTCTCGCCGCGCGGGATTAGCCGAGCGGTCTTAGGCGCCGCAGTCGTGGCCTGTGCCGTAGGTTCCGGCGGGGGTTCGAGTCCTTCTTCGGGTATGGGTGTGTGTGTTTGTCCTTAGGATAATTCAGGTCAAGTAGTGTGTAAGCTTAGGGACTGATGACCTTAGCAGTTAAATCCCATAAGATTTCACACACATTTTTCTTATTCTCGATCCTCAAATCACGACAATTTAAAAATCCCTGTTGCTTTTGCTTAACAACAGATAAATTTCTCTACTGCATTTCGAAAATGCTTATTCATTGATAATCTATTGGCATGTTGTCATATTTTCGTGCTATACGCATATTGTTTACACCATGTACTCAGAGGTAACATAGTTCTTCCAAAGATGTATTTACAGATGTATTTACAGGTAACACAGTTCTTCCAAAGAGGTATGATTTTATGTACCTATGATCTTTCCGTAATCATGTATTATGCAACATAGACTTACAACCTACGCTGTTCGTCTTTATCAACCAGTCAATCAGCAACTTTCGTAGTATATTTTCAGACCATGTAACTACAGCATTGATGTTCATCCTGCGGCTCAATTGTCTCATGGATGGAAAATACGTTTGCTATCTGTCTGCACATATTTTGGTGATTTTGGTTTTACCTATACACTGGGACACCCAGTTCAATAGGTCTTGACAATGACTTCACTTAGCAAAGCCTAATTATACCCAACATATGAGTAGTATTATTTCGATAACTTTTAATCTGACTTTGGAGTGACGCACTGATGTTGAATTCGGGTCCTTCGCAGTTTTTATTCATTTCTACAAAATAATTTTTCAGTGTTGTACTTGATAACGGCTTAAGGTCGAAATCATGACAGTAATATAAATAAAGAAGTTTGTTCAGCCAAATAGTAGAAATATCATACAAACGTGCACATTCGTTGTTCAAGAACGCTGTTGCTCCCGTGAAGATGAAAGAGATAACTTTTCATCTTGACTCTTAGGCAAAAAATGTTGCACCAGTTTCGATACATGACTAAATTAACTGTAGTAAAAGGATGGATTCACTTCCTCAAAATAATGCCTTTTAATGTTCTGACTTAGGCAAAATACCGCGAGAGCTCTTTCATTCTGAGGTCTCTAGTGCCGCAGCACCCGACAATTTACAGCCACTCCCCTACCAGCCAGCGCCAAGTTCCACGCCCTCGCTACGTTTTTTGCAACACAATTAGACTGCAAAAACATTTAAAAGTGGAAATTCTCGAAACGGCGCAACCGCATGATGAAGTCCGCTTGCGAACACGAGGCGGCTACAACAACCAAAAAAAAAAAAAAAAAGGAGAGGTGTCGGTTTTATTAATATGGGATGAGCGGTTCGGTTCCCACAGTCCCGGGACGAAACACGCTAAACGCAGTGATTATTCGGCGTTGCTCTTTTTCTCCCACTTTCCTTTTCCGTACGGAAACAAAAAATAAAAATACGCGGCAGCGTCTGCCCGTTATCTGGCGGCGCGGTCGTGCCGTAAATACGTAATTATTAATAAGCCTTAATTAAATATCTCAATCAGGCGGCGTACACAGACGGAGTGTACGTAATTTATTATTAGTTTTATTTTGACGGCGGCGGCAGCGGCAGGATAATGAAGATTCCGTTGCGACCGGTTCCGCCCAGGGCTACACAGCCAACCAGCCATCTCTCTCGTGTCGTCGCGGGAGCTGAACTGCTGCCGTGCGGTATTCACGCACGGTGCAGCCGGTCTGAACACCTTTTTACACGAGCGACTCTCTTATCTCTTTGGACTACTCGCGGCAGTTGTCTACTGCAGCGCTCCTGGCGTGTTATTTCCGTACTAAACTCGCTCCTCACAGGTCATCGTTAAAGGGAGTTTGCAAGCAAAAACAAGAATTCTTTGGTATTTTACAAGACAAGTACTGGAAAGTTCATTAGACAGTAATTCAAATGCTATGTAATTTATCTCTGTATCACATATAACAGCATTTTATTTTTAATTTTTATTACATCAATTGCGTATCGGTGAAACAACCTGATTTTGGAGAAGCATCTCTTTATGAATGGGTATCTCTGAAACTCCACAAATTACGCTGTGGCACAGTCTCACACATAGAGTCACGACCATAAATGGACAACGTTAATCAAAAAGTTTGCTTCGTTAAACGTAGAAGGATTAATATACAGGAGATTGGTCGGAAGCTAAAGTTAATCTTTAATTCTGAACTCGTAATCGCAAACTTTCGGTTGTGGGTCCAGTGAAACGTGCCAAGTGAATCAAACGTTTTACCTTTGCTTAAATAAAAATCTTTTGGTTGGGAAATTTTAGATAGGACATAGAAGATAAATAAGAAAAACAGCTTATAATCATTTAATCAATTATTTTTATAATTATTTAGTTCACGTTGTTAAATTACGGGACAGCAATAATATAGGAGAATCCGGTAGTATCTGACATAACGTGAATATTTTTCTTCATGCACATCAACATGTTACAGGTTTCATCCGAGAGTGTTGGAGGCAAAAGTCTTTGCCCACACAAAAAAGTCGTTCCACTGCAGCACTCGAGAGGCAGGGATTTAAAGTTTTTCTCAACTTCTTAAACGACTTGATTCGATGACATGTAAGGGAATCATGTCCGTAACAAAAAAGTTTACTATGCATTGCCCCACACTAGTTTGAGACACTTCGCTAACAATTGTTGCAATGCGAAAACATTCTCCATCGCTTCTCTGCCGTATTCTTTTGACTGAATTACTGCTACCAGCCCGAGATTTATTTTTCTTTTTGACTTTCCTCAACTGGATCCTGCCTCAACTGTTTCTTCGAACTGTAAGTACAGAAATCAATGTACTCCCCTTACGTATTATTTCAAATTGTTAAGGCTCGAAGTGTGAGCCCTAATTGTTGAATTGTTTAGGCAAGCACAGTTAACAATCGATAAGTATTTGATCTCATGATCTGGATACAAAATTTGTGAAATAATTGAAATTTGGCCGCAGATTTTCATCGTTGTGGAGCTAGAATCCGGTCCCATGACTTAGTTTCCACAGTCAGTCCATTAACAAAAAATAGTGCCCAACGCGAGCTCAGTAAACAAACTATGGCTGACAGCCAACTTCTAATTACTCTCGCTCGCACTCGTTTGTTTACATCATGAGCACGCGCAGACGCAAAACACGATTTCTGCGGGCGGCGCGGAGTCATTTTTGTCATAAATAGTAAGTAACTAATTAACGGACTCCAAGGAAGGTAACGGAAGTTCAATAGTCCGGTAACGTTTTTTATAATTAACTTAAAAGCTAATCTGTTAATCGAACAATTGCCTTCAACAACAGTTGAAGAATTGACCGTCTTGTGTCCAGCTACGGTCACTACGCTCTTGCTCATTTCTGTTGTTAGTATACTACTACAACAGCACTCAAAGCAGTCAGTAAGCTACGCTTCCGAACATGATATCGGACTAGTGCGAGTCAAATCGTTTACGTTCATTTGTAACAAAGTTTTTCATTAGGGAGAGTATGTAGTGCTAGAAAAATCGACAGTTTATTAAAAATTGACGCCACGTTTCTTTTTCTTTGGTTTTCCAAGGAGGCTACGGAGGTATGTAACGATACCTCACTCGGCAGTTTATTTATGACTATCTTGTAACTGCAGATATTTACTGAAGAGTGTCGTTTCCTTTTAATAACATAAAACGGCTAGTAAACAGCACAAGACGTGACCTCTCGCAAACAGATGTCGTATATCTACTCAACAACATGAAGTTTTGTTCAACTCACCAAATAAACCACCACAACTGTTGATGAAGGAAAAACCACTCAGACATGATAAAAAAGTCAAAAGGTATAAAACTGTTGCCCAACACAGAAGAAGCAGTTACACAACTGTTGCTCCATCTCAGTCACGAACGACAAGAATCTTCAATACATTCGCTCTTGAAACAAAAAATTCGTGCATGAGATAGTCGAGTGATGTGTAAGAATATGCGAATCATTCGACTCTGCACTAAATTGTTAGCCTATGTGTTGAGCAAAGGACAGAAAAATATACTTCTCGTACGTCAAATAAGTGTTAATATTCTCTTGCTTTCAGCAGATTAAGCTGCAATTATACACATATTCGAAAGTATGTTTTCAAGAGTAAGTTGTAGCTTTGTCACTGCATCAGTTAGATTCGGTTGTTTTTACATTCATTTCAGAATCATTCTCTCGATAGTTTATCACTGCTTGGAAGGCAAAATTATAACCACTATTTCGTTAATTAAGTAGAAAAATAATTAAAAGCAAACAATAATTTTACGATTGCCTTTCTCACTGCTAGGGGTGCTCGGATTGAAGAGGGTGTAATGCTGGGATGTAGACTTTCGGTCCTACTGTTCAATCTGTACAGAAGCAATGAGGAAAATAAAAGAAAGGTTCAAGAATGGGATTAAAATTCAAGGCGAAATGATATCAGTGGTACGATTCGCTGGTGACATTGCTATCCTTAGTGAATGTGAGGAAGAATTACATGATCTGCTGAATGGAATGAACAATCTAATGAATACAGAATAGGAATTGAGAGTAAACTGAAAGAGGATGACTCACTCGTGAGTCGGTTGTGAGCTATGCAAGATTCATGAGCTATTTCATATTAACGTGACAAACCCTAATTCTAGAGCTATATTTTATTTTTGACACATGGGTCTATGCCGACAATCGTAAAAACGGCGATGGTACATTAGTCCTTACTAATGTAAAATTGTTACCTTCCGGAGAAGACAAATTTATATTTGTCGAAACCTAGGTAAAGAATTGATTTATCCATTGCAACTCGTCGGCTGTTTATAATATTATTAAGATTAAGAATGCTAATGCGTCTCAAAATCAGGGTTGGCTGATACATTGTAAAGGAATTGTAACTTTTGGACAAATGAAGAACTGCAAAGTCATCTACTTATTTTTAAATGAAAATACGTTTAAGATTTTTTTGTGTTAATCCACATTTGTGAGGCCCATTTCACCTCAAATCAAGCTAAGTGTAGTTTCTAGCCAGACAGTGAAACGGCTAAGCATGTTGTACTGTACGACTGGATTTGAAACACTGAAGTAAATTCCGAATATAAATGTCAACCGTTAGAACACAAACGTTTCCATTTACGTCGTAAATGAAATTTAGAATTACATGTGTCGGTCTTTAATTGCAAAAACAGGCACACTTCTTATTTATCGATTATAGTGCCATCTACCACGAATGCAATACAATACGTTGAGTAAACAGAACGTAATTTTTGACGTAGAATACGAATATGCAGTAAAATGTGGGTACCTATTTGAATACATTGACCCTGCCCACGCTGGAGGGATGGTTAGGAGGTGGCCAGCTATAGCACAGACAGATGTTGCCTTAACTAATGCTAACTTTTCATTTGGATTTTTTTTTTGACGATACGTTGTTTCCCAGATATTTAGTTATAATTGAGACTTCCTGACAAATAAAATTGTGTGCCGGATTGAGACTCTAACTCGGGACGTTGGACTATTCGCGGGCAAGTGCTCCACCGACTGAACTGTCTTAGTACGACTCGCGACCCGCCCTCACAGCCTTACTTCTACCAGTACCTCGTCTCCTACCTCCCAAACGTCACAGTAGCTCTCATATAAAAACAAACATCGTCCGATCAGGTGCTGAAGGCCCAACGGTACCGTCCGGCCGCCGTGTCATCCTCAGCCCTTAGGCGTCATCGGATGTGGATATGAAGAGGAATGGGGTCAGCATCCCACTCTCCCGGCCGTTGTCAGTTTCCGTGACCAGTGCCGCTATTTCTCATGCTAGTAACTCCTCAATTGGCCTCACAAGGGCTGACTGCACTCCACACGCAAACAGCACTCGGACGGTGACCCCTCCAAGTGCAAGCCAAGCCTGACAGCTCTTAACATGTAAAACGTGGAAACAGCACAAGCACAACACACTACGATGCCTAATAGAGTATAGGAAAACTGTTGCCACTCTCTAAAATAGACCACAAAGGCTCGGTAATATTGAGATCTGGAGACTGTAGCTGCCAAGGAAGAAGCGAAAATTCATCCTTGTGCTCAAAAAAGAGTCCTGGACGATACGAACTGTGTGAATAGTGGTCCTATCGTCTTGGAACACAGCATCACCATTGGGGAACCAACATTGTACCATGGGATGAATACGATCAGTCAAAGTCGTCATACAATCCTTGGCAGCAATGCTGCCCAAATCAACACCAAACCCACCGCTACATTTCCCTCTTCAGACATAACGTCAGCCAGAAGTTGAAAACAGTGTAAACCAAGACTCTTCCGTTCGTCATAATCCAGGCATTATGGCCTCGGCACCACGTTCTTCTGTTATGGGCAATTGCATCGCTGATGACTGATTTCGAAATTCCATCTCGCTCTGAAATTGCCTTCGTACGGATCTGCCTTTCTGTTGTTTTGGTGCCGACAGCGTTTGCGAATAATATTCAGTACTGCAGTGACTTTTTCAGCTGTTGTCCTGTTATTTTCATCAAGAGACATCACACACTTACGTCCGCATTTTGGCTTAGCGGATAATGTTTTCCCGCTTTCCCAGTAAGCGGTATATACACTGAACCGCCAAGGAAACTGGTATAGGCATGTGTATTCAAACACAGAGATAGAATATGTAAACAGGCAGAATACGGAGCTGAGGTCGGCAACGCCTACACAAGACAAGTGTCTGGCGCAGTAGTTAGATCGGTTACTGCTGCTATAGTGACAGGTTATCAAGATTTAAGTGAGTTTGTACGTGGTGTTGCAATCTGTGCAAGAACGATGGAACATAGCATCTCCGAGATAGCTATGAAGTAGGTATTATCCCGTACGGCCATTTCACCAGTGCACCATGGATATCAGAAATCCGGTGAAACATCAGATCTCCGACATCGCTGCGGCCGGAACAAGATCCGGCAAGAACGGGACCAACGACGACTGAAGAGAATCGTTCAGCGTGACAGAAGTGCAACCCTTCCGCAAATTGCTGCAGATTTCAAAGCTGGGTCGTCAACAAGTAGCAGCGTGCGAACCATTCAGCGAAAAGTCATCGATATGGACTTCCGGACACGAAGGTCCGCTCGTGTAACCTTGATGACTGCACGACACAAAGCTTTACGCCTCACCTGGACCCGTCAACACCGGCACGGACGAGTCTCGTTTCAAATTGTATCGAGTGGATAGGTGTACGGTTGTGGGGCCAACCTCATGAACCTATGGACGCTACATGTCAGCAGGGGACTGTTCAAGCTGGTGCAGCCTCTGTAATGTTGCGGGGCGTGCGCAGTTGGAGCGATATAGGACCCCGATACGCCTAGATACGACTCTGACATGTGACATGTACGAAGCATCCTGTCTGATCACCTGCATCCATTCATTTCCATTGTGCATTCCGAAGGGCTTGGGCAATTCCAGAAGGACAATGCGACACCCCACACGTCCAGAATTGCTGCAGAGTGGCTCCAGGAACACTCCTCTGTGTTTAAACACTTCCGCTGGCCGCCAAACTCCCCAAACTTGAACATTATTTAGCATATCTGGGATGCCTTTCATTGTGCTGTTCAGAAGAGATCTCCATCCCCTCATACTCTTACGAAATTATGGACAGCCCTGCAGGATTTCTAGTGTCAGTTTCCTCCAGCACTACTGCAGACATTTGTCGAGTCCATGCCACGTCGTGTTGCGGCACTTCTGCGTGCTCGCGGGGTCCCTACACGTTATCAGGCAGGTGCTTGATATGCGGTTTTCACAGAATGGACTGGTATTCAGGGCTCATGTTGTTAGCTAATAAACAGACTGAAACAATGGTTGGAAGATTTTAGAGCAGACAGACACTTTTTGAGTGGAACATTGCCTGCCGACCTTAACAAAGTACTCCTCAACACTTCGAAATATCTTTCGTTTACTGTCAGTCCGTAGTACGTGTCGATCCGAATGTTCGTTCGATTCAGCAAGTAGTGTTGCCCACTTTCACAGAGGAAGCAAAGTCGTGTGCGAATCTAATCACTGTTAACGCTTCGCTCTGAAATTTATTTCCGCTCCTGAACCTCTCTTTGTTATCGCTGCATTGCTTCATCGACATGATTATATTTGCGACTCTTAGACGTTTGGCTGTGTCGTCTTGTGAAGATTTTAATCAGTTAAACACGCATCCGTTTGCCACTGAAGCGCCGGAGTTTCGTGCGTCTGCCACGGCAGCGTCACAGCGTGGCGACCGGGACAAGAATGCGACGGAGCGCGCATGCGCGCAGTAGCGGCGTGCCTCCCCTCAGCGCTTTCCCCCACCACTGCGCCCACCCCTCCACGTTCCGCGACGCGGAAGCCCCGCCCTAGCGCAGCTTCTCTGGCCGTCGGGCACCATGACAACAACATTCGCCATGCGAGTCTGCACTCCACAACCACGCACTGGGATCGGCTGCTAGCTCGCATCACCGGGAAGCGCACCGAGGCGATCCTGTGACCTTCGCATAGGTTTGCCATAATTCTCCTGCACAAAACAAACAAATGCATGTTAGTGCACCTAATGAAATAGGCGATACAAATATATTTAGCGTAATTTTGATGTTTTGAGATGACTGTACAGTGTCAAGGTATTTGACAATTTGTGACTGGAGATTAATACATAGAATTCAGAACAACTGATACTAGAGTTTACAATATTAAGTTCGATGTCAAGAGTGGACATATTTATGCCAAATTCTGTCCTCAGTACAATGAGCATTCATGAGAACACTTTTTCTAACACTCGATAATACTGGTCACTTATCAGAATATCACAGTGAATGTAGTGGATTCGTAAGGATTCTTCCTCTTAAAATACAGATAATTGAACAAGGTACTTCCCAGTATTACGGTTGGAAAGTAAGTGATCACATCGGAATTACGGCAAAGACCCGATAACTCGACAGTTTACTTACTTCATCGATAAGACCAAATTTAATCGTTAGTTTTTGAGCCTCAACTATTCCAGTTAATCGAAGTTTCAAGAGATTAGGCAGTCGTTACAACTTTGTTTCCTTGATATCTACATAAAAGGATTACTTTCTAAAAATCCACGACATTTACTCAGCCGTACGGGACATTACACCATGAAAATCAGGGACAATTCCGGTTTTCCGGAACCATAGACTGAAAGAACTGCAGAAGTTGCATCCCACTCTCCATTCCCCCCCCCCCCCCCCCCTCCGCGCCAACACCCCCTCCCATCCACCTTCCTTGCCTGTAAATCTACCCTTCGGCAATTTTTTCTACGTTGATATAGCATATCTTATAATTTTGTTATCAGGTTTAATAAAAATGTAGGAGTTCTGAACAATATTTCTTAAATGTATTATATTGATGAAGATATTGCACACGGTCAACTAAATGTATCACTGTCATAAATAAACTAAAAATTATATAAACTTTCTAAAAAAAACTGAAAGTAAATCCAGTTTTTCATGGCAAGTGTTGTACATTGCTTTTAATAGATGTACAGTGAAGGTCAGATGTTGTTTGCTCTTCATAAATGATTAATATTGTATAAATTAATTACTTTTAATTTCTTTGCTTTTAGCGAACCAAACTCTTACGTCACTGAAGTCAAGTGTCGCAGTTACGTCACACTGCCATGTATATCTTGAAAGCTATTTCGATGTTTGGACAAAGCATCTCTCAACATATTCTTTCAAGGAAAGAAAAAAAGCTCATTTGCTTCAGCAACCACTCGGCGAACTTTGAGATCGTACAATTTTGTAGCGAAGAAGCAGCAAAAACTCCGTTACTGAACATAGGCGACCACTGTGAACTAAGAACACTGTTGCCACATGACTGTATTAACGATCGACGTATGTTCAATATTAGTCATACCTTTGTGATGATACTTAGAGTAAATGACTGTAAACAGCAAGCATGAAGGGAGGTCAGAGGGAGGAATGCAGAACTGAAATTTTTTCTCCGCTCTGCGCGTTACGTCACTATCGAGAAACCACGTTCAGCTAGCGCGTGCTCTTACGTGTTGAAGAGAGTAAGTTTCTCTGTTCTGCCGGGTTTGTTCGTTCTGTTTGACACTAGTAATGCTGAATTGGGCTGTGGCTGTACGTGAAAGCTAGTTACAATTTTCTCACAGACACAAAAGCACATGATCAGGAAGCTCACCTCTGTAGCAGATATGATGGCGTTGTTGTGGTTGTTGTGGTCTTCAGTCCTGAGACTGGTTTGATGCAGCTCTCCATGCTACTCTATCCTGTGCAAGCTTCTTCATCTCCCAGTACCTACTGCAACCTACATCCTTCTGAATCTGCTTAGTGTATTCATCTCTTGGTCTCCCTCTACGATTTTTACCCTCCACGCTGCCCTCCAATGCTAAATTGGTGATACCTTGATGCCTCAGAACATGTCCTACCAACCGATCCCTTCTTCTGGTCAAGCTGTGCCACAAACTTCTCTTCTCCCCTATTCAATACTTCCTCATTAGTTATGTCATCTACCCATCTAATCTTCAGCATTCTTCTGTAGCACCACATTTCGAAAGCTTCTATTCTCTTCTTGTCCAAACTATTTATCGTCCATGTTTCACTTCCATACATGTCTACACTCTATACAAACACTTTCAGAAATGACTTCCTGACACTTACATCTATACTAGATGTTAACAAATTTCTCTTCTTCAGAAATGCTTTCCTTGCCATTGCCAGTCTACATTTTATATCCTCTCTACTTCGACCATCATCAGTTATTTTGCTCCCCAAATAGCAAAACTCCTTTACTACTTTAAGTGTCTCATTTCCTAATCTAATTCCCTCAGCATCACCCGACTTAATTCGACTACATTTCATTATCCTTGTTTTGCTTTTGTTGATGTTCATCTTATATCTTCCTTTCAAGACGCTATCCATTCCATTCAACTGCTCTTCCAAGTCCTTTGCTGTCTCTGACAGAATTACAATGTCATCGGCGAATCTTAAAGTTTTTATTTCTTCTCCATGGATTTTAATACCTACTCCGAATTTTTCTTTTGTTTCCTTTACTGCTTGCTCAATATACAGATTGAATAACATCGGGGAGAGGCTACAACCCTGTCTTACTCCCTTCCCAACAACTGCTTCCCTTTCATGTCCCTCGACTCTTATAACTGCCATCTGGTTTCTGTACAAATTGTAAATAGCCTTTTGCTCCCTGTAATTTACCCCTGCCACCTTTAGAATTTGAAAGAGGGTATTCCAGTCAACATTTTCAAAAGCTTTCTCTAAGTCTACAAATGCTAGAAGCGTAGGTTTGCCTTTCCTTAAGCTTTCTTCTAAGATAAGTCGTAAGGTCAGTATTGCCTCACGTGTTCCAGTATGTATTCTATTACTCATTGTTTTCTATTACTCACTATTTTCTTTTAGGCAACTTCTTACACTCTGTCCTCCATTTTCCATAGTATTGCATACACAATAATCATAAGCTATCTATAGCATAACTATAAAGAGGACGATTATGTGCAGGACCTTCAGTAAGAATAATTGAAAAGTTCCACAAAATAATATCTTAAAGCAGACTGTAGTGCCTACATTGCATGTAATTAAAGCCACTTTTACTAGTGTTCAACCCTCTAGTGAAACGGGTTTCACAAAGAAATGATAGGATAGTTCGTGAAACTCGTAAACGAGCGCTTAACACATTAATTAGGCGCACTGCCATCGAAAGAACAAACAATGAGGCAAAGCACAGAATAAGAAAAAGGCAGCATCGAGGATGACATTGAGAAACTCGAGAAAAGAACTCGGCGTTTAATAACAGAAAAACCATACGCTGACAACAAAAAACATTACAGCTAATGGCTCATGCTTTACGCAGAAAGGCGAGTGAACGCCGTACCTTTCAGCTTCCACACAGTGCTTAACTAATGATCAAAGGTCTGAGGCGTCATGTCACTGTTCGCGGGTCTCCCCCCGTCGGAGGTTCGAGTCCTCCCTCGGGCACGGCTGTATGTGTCGTCCTTAGCCGCCTTCTGAAGAAGATAGATTTAAATCTATCGAAACCTAGGTAAAGATTACTTTATCCTTTGCAACTGGTCGGCTGTTTTTAATCCTATTCCTTAGCGTAAGTTAGTTTAAGTTAGGTCAAGTATTGCGTAACCTCAGGGACCGATGACCTCAGCAGTTTGGTCCCATAAGACCTTATCATAAATTTCCAAATTTTTCCAAAGTACATCAGATTTTGTAAAAATGTCTTTGCACACACACAAATGAAACATATCGTCAAGTGTCAGAAGAAGGCTATTGGAGTCGGTAATATACAAGCAAAAACTTGCTTCCACGCTCTTTGTCCAGGAAAGCTTATATTTAAATAACTAACATGACTATAACATTGTTCGGACTGCCAGCTTTAAGAACATTGGTATTTAATTCATTTCGATGTTATCTTGGCAATTTCATTAATGTGTGTCGATTAAATCTCCGCCTGTTGTGTAATTATGTGTGTTTCAATTCACTTAAATTATGGCCCTTTCTTGTTACTTCGTGTCTGCATGAAAATTATGTTAACTACTATAGCCGATTGTGACGCACAGAACGTGTTTACTACGCTACAGCTCTTATGATTATTGTGTATGCAATACTATGGAAAATGGAGGACAGCAAGTAAGAAGTTGCCTAAAAGAAAATAGTGAGTAATAGAAAATAATGAGTAATAGAATACATACGTCAACAGAAGTCGTAAACTGTAGTTTTACTCTTGTAACTAAAGCAATATACAAGCGCCGCGTGGGGTAGCCGCGCGGTCTTTAGCGCCTTGTCACGGTCCACGCGGCTCTCTCCGTCTGAGGTTCGAGTCCTCCCTCTGGCATGCCTGTGTGTGTTGTCCTTAGCGTAAGTTAGTTTAAGTAAGACTAAATAGTGTGTAAGCTTAGCGACCGATGGCATCAGCAATTTGCTCCCATAAGATCTAGACACAAAGTTCCAACATACAAGCTTCGTGGCTGCAGGTAGTAGTGACATTCAATCCCTGTGTATGTACACTAAAGGAAAAAGGATATCCCGACACCAAAAAGGACTTGTGTCAGATAAACAGAAGTCGATATTCGTGCTTTTACATCTGTAAATGTCGCGACAATCGCGTCAGAGAGGCGCTAGTAGCGCCACTAAGAGGATGCAAATCAGATTTACTTTAAGTACGTCCTGCAACGGTCGTTTAGATTGGATGTAGTGAGTTGATGTTGGTCAAGAATGCTTAAAGGTAACGAAGACGCCATTTGCAACAACTTACTGACTTTGAACAGAAGGTGGATATCCCTTCCGTGATATTGCAGAAGGATTTGGCAGGAATGTAGCCGCTGTACGTGACTGCTGGCAGCGATGGCCATGAGAATGAACGGTCGCAAGAAGACCGGGCTCCAGATGCCGATGTGATGATGATGATGATGTTTGGTTTGTGGGGCTCTCAACTGCGCGGTTATCAGCGCCCGTACAAATTCCCAACCTTTCCTCAGTCCAGTCTCTCCACTTTCATGAGTGATGATGAAATGATGAGGACAACACAAACACCCAGTCATCTCGAGGCAGGTGAAAAGCCCTGACCCCGCCGGGAATTGAACCCGGGACCCCGTGTTCGGGAAGCGAGAATGCGACCGCGAGACCACGAGCTGCGGACCCATGCCGATGTGGTCTTATCGAGGGGAAAGACTGTCGTGTTCGGCGTATGTCTACGGCTCTGGCGCATCCCACTGCGTCTGCAACAGCAATCGAGTAGCAGTTCGCACGAGAGTAACCCAAAGAACTAATTGGTTAAGTGAAGGATAGATCTCAGCCAGACACCATGTAGCGTGCATTACACTGGCCCCAAACCACAACCGTTTGCCACTTCAGTGGTGTCAAGCGAGAGCTCAATGGAAGGGGAGGAGGAGGGGGGAGGGAAGGGAGGGGAAAGCGCAGATCTTTTGTGTTTTCTGATGAAATCTGGTTCTGGCTCAGGGCCAGCGGTGGTCATTTGTTGTTTAGAAGGGGCTATGGTGAGCGTCTGCAACCAGCCTGTGGCCCAAACACATTGGACCTATACATGCTTCATAAAGGGAATTTCGTGGGAAATCATGGCGCAGATCTCCAGCAATTCGAAGAATCCTCCAGTAAATGACATGATTCATGCTTGATATGCATTTTCGGGAATGGGGCGGACAAAAACTTTCTGTCTGCTGATTGTTCCACTTCATGTGTTCTGTAGTTGATGAGATGTAGGAACTAAAGTCTGCTATCGGCTTGTTTAATCTTGTCGAATATGTGTTTCTGTCAATTCAACTACAAAGATGCCAAGATGCTTGTGATATATACAGGGTGTTACAAAAAGGTACGGCCAAACTTTCAGGAAACATTCCTCACACACAAATAAAGAAAAGATGTTATGTGGACATGTGTCCGGAAACGCTTAATTTCCATGTTAGAGCTCATTTTAGTTTCGTCAGTATGTACTGTACTTCCTCGATTCACCGCCAGTTGGCCCAATTGAAGGAAGGTAATGTTGACTTCGGTGCTTGTGTTGACATGCGACTCATTGTTCTACAGTACTAGCATCAAGCACATCAGTACGTAGCATCAACAGGTTAGTGTTTATCAAGAACGTGGTTTTGCAGTCAGTGCAATGTTTACAAATGCGGAGTTCGCCGATGCCCATTTGATGTATGGATTAGCACGGGGCAATAGCCGTGGAACGGTACGTTTGTATCGAGACAGATTTCCAGAACGAAGGTGTCCCGACAGGAAGACGTTCGAAGCAATTGATTGGCGTCTTAGGGAGCACGGAACATTCCAGCCTATGACTCGCGACTGGGGAAGACCTAGAACGACGAGGACACCTGCAGTGGACGAGGCAATACGTCGTGCAGTTGACGATAACCCTAATGTCAGCGTCAGAGAAGTTGCTGCTGTACAAGGTAACGTTGACCACGTCACTATACGGAGAATGCTACAGGAGAACCAGTTGTTTCCGTACCATGTACAGCGTGTGCAGGCACTATCAGCAGCTGATTAGCCTCCACGGGTACACTTCTGCGAATGGTTCATCCAACAATGTGTCAATCCTCATTTCAGTGCAAATGTTCTCTTTACGGATGAGGCTTCATTCCAACGTGATCAAATTGTAAATTTTCACAATCAACATGTGTGGGCTGACGAGAATCCGCACGCAATTGTGCAATCACGTCATCAACACAGATTTTCTGTGAACGTTTGGGCAGGCATTGTTGGTGATGTCTTGATTGGGCCCCATGTTCTTCCACCTACGCTCGGTGGAGCACGATATCATGATTTCATACGGGATTCTCTACCTCTGCTGCTAGAACATGTGCCTTTACAAGTACGACACTACATGTGGTTCATGCAAGATGGAGCTCCTGCACAGTTCAGTCGAAGTGTTCGTACGCTTCTCAACAACAGATTCGTTTCCGGACACATGTCCACATAACATATTTTCTTTCTTTGTGTGTGAAGAATGTTTCCTGAAAGTTTGGCCGCACATTTTGTTAACACCCTCTGTTGTTGTGGTCTTCAGTCCTGAGACTGGTTTGATGCAGCTCTCCATGCTACTCTATCCTGTGCAAGCTTTTTCATCTCCCAGTACCTACTGCAACCTACATCCTTCTGAATCTGCTTAGTGTATTCATCTCTTGGTCTCCCTCTACGATTTTTACCCTCCACGCTGCACTCCAATACTAAATTGGTGATCCCTTGATGCCTCAGAACATGTCCTACCAACCGATCCCTTCTTCTGGTCAAATTGTGCCACAAACTTCTCTTCTCCCCAATCCTATTCAATACTTCCTCATTAGTTATGCGATCTACCCATCTAATCTTCAGCATTCTTCTGTAGCACCACATTTCAAAAGCTTGTATTCTCTTCTTGTCCAAACTATTTATCGTCCATGTTTCACTTCCATACATGGCTACACTCCATACAAATACTTTCAGAAACGACTTCCTGACACTTAAATCAATACTGGATGTTAACAAATTTCTCTTCTTCAGAAACGCTTTCCTTGCCATTGCCAGCCTACATTTTATATCCTCTCTACTTCGATCATCATCAGTTATTTTGCTCCCCAAATAGCAAAACTCCTTTACTACTTTAAGTGCCTCATTTCCTAATCTAATTCCCTCAGCATCACCCGACTTAATTAGACTACATTCCATTATCCTTGTTTTGCTTTTGTTGATGTTCATCTTATATCCTCCTTTCAAGACACTGTCCATTCCATTCAACTGCTCTTCCAAGTCCTTTGCTGTCTCTGACAGAATTACAATGTCATCGGCGAACCTCAAAGTTTTTATTTCTTCTCCATGAATTTTAATACCTACTCCGAATTTTTCTTTTGTTTCCTTTACTGCTTGCTCAATATACAGATTGAACAACATCGGGGAGAGGCTACAACCCTGTCTTACTCCCTTCCCAACCACTGCTTCCCTTTCATGTCCCTCGACTCTTATAACTGCCATCTGGTTTCTGTACAAATTGTAAATAGCCTTTCGCTCCCTGTATTTTACCCCTGCCACCTTTAGAATTTGAAAGAGAGTATTCCAGTGAACATTGTCAAAAGCTTTCTCTAAGTCTACAAATGCTAGAAACGTAGGTTTGCCTTTCCTTAACCTTTCTTCTAAGATAAGTCGTAAGGTCAGTATTGCCTCACGTGTTCCAGTGTTTCTACGGAATCCAAACTGATCTTCCCCGAGGTTGGCTTCTACTAGTTTTTCCATTCGTCTGTAAGGAATTCGTGTTAGTATTTTGCAGCTGTGACTTATTAAGCTGATAGTTCGGTAATTTTCACATCTGTCAACACCTGCTTTCTTTGGGATTGGAATTATTATATTCTTCTTGAAGTCTGAGGGTATTTCGCCTGTTTCATACATCTTGCTCACCAGATGGTAGAGTTTTGTCAGGACTGGCTCTCCCACGGCCGTCAGTAGTTCCAATGGAATATTGTCTACTCCGGGGGCCTTGTTTCGACTCAGGTCTTTCAGTGCTCTGTCAAACTCTTCACGCAGTATCATATCTCCCATTTCATCTTCATCTACATCCTCTTCCATTTCCATAATATTGTCCTCAAGTACATCGCCCTTGTATAGACCCTCTATATACTCCTTCCACCTTTCTGCTTTCCCTTCTTTGCTTAGAACTGGGTTTCCATCTGAGCTCTTGATATTCATACAAGTCGTTCTCTTATCTCCAAAGGTCTCTTTAATTTTCCTGTAGGCGGTATCTATCTTACCTCTAGTGAGATAGGCCTCTACATCCTTACATTTGTCCTCTAGCCATCCCTGCTTAGCCATTTTGCACTTCCTGTCGATCTCATTTTTGAGACGTTTGTATTCCTTTTTGCCTGTTTCACCTACTGCATTTTTATATTTTCTCCTTTCATCAATTAAATTCAATATTTCTTCTGTTACCCAAGGATTTCTACTAGCCCTCGTCTTTTTACCTACTTGATCCTCTGCTGCCTTCACTACTTCATCCCTCAAAGCTACCCATTCTTCTTCTACTGTATTTATTTCCCCCATTCCTGTCAATTGCTCCCTTATGCTCTCCCTGAATCTCTGTACAACCTCTGGTTCTTTTAGTTTATCCAGGTCCCATCTCCTTAAATTCCCACCTTTTTGCAGTTTCTTCAGTTTTAATCTACAGGTCATAACCAATAGATTGTGGTCAGAGTCCACATCTGCCCCTGGAAATGTCTTACAATTTAAAACCTGGTTCCTAAATCTCTGTCTTACCATTATATAATCTATCTGATACCTTTTAGTATCTCCAGGGTTCTTCCATGTATACAACCTTCTTTCATGATTCTTAAACCAAGTGTTAGTTATGATTATGTTGTGCTCTGTGCAAAATTCTACCAGGCGGCTTCCTCTTTCATTTAAAAAAAGTTTTGCATCACCGGATCCCAGAGCTCCTAAAGACAGACGTTGATTGAGGATAATGAATCACAGAAACAGTCCCTTACTATTCAGAGATGTTACTAAAACACCCAAAGACGTAAACAACCATGCATGTACAACGCCTCTTAGACGGAGGGGGTCCGACAGACTATCATTCCCAGTCATTCCACCAGGAAGAAGGTACACGACTCGTGTTGTCTGTAGTCCAACCATGCCTAGGCAGTCAATACCGCGGTTCCATCACGTCCACGTTGTTACTTTGTGCCAAGAAGAGCTCTCAACAAGAGAAGTGTCCAGGCGACTCGGAGTGAACCAAAGCGATGTTATTTGGAGGAGATGCAGCGAGACAGGAACTGTCAATGACGTGCCCCGCTCAAGCCGCCCTAGGGCTACTACTAGGGCTGACCGCTACCTACGGATTATGGCTAAGAGGAACTCTGACAGCAACGTCACGATGTTGAATAATGCATTTCGTGCAGCCACAGGACGTCGTGATACGACTCAAACTGTGCGCAATAGGCTGCAGGATGCGCAACTTCACTTCCGACGTCCATAGCAAGGTCCATCTTTGCAACCACCATGCAGCGCGGTATAGATGGACCCAACAACATGCCGAATGGACCGCTCAGGATTGGCATCACGTTCTCTTCACCGATGAGTGTCGCATATGCGTTCAACCAGACAATCGTCGGAGACGTGTTTGGAGGCAGCCAGGTCAGGCTGAACGCCTTAGAGACACTGTCCAGTGGGTGCAGCAAGGTGGAGGTTCCCTTCTGTTTTGGAGTGGCGTTTTCTGGGGCCAACGTACGCCGCTGGTGGTCGTGGAAGGCGCCGTAATGGCTGTACGATACCTGAATGCCATCCTGCGACCGACAGTGTAACAACATTGGCATCATATTGGCGAGGCATTCGTCTTCATGAACGACAATTCGTGCCCCCATCGTCCACATCTTGTGAATGACTTCCTTCAGGATAACGAAATCGCTCGACTAGAGCGGCCAGCATGTTCTCCAGACATGAACCCCATCGAACATGCCTGGGATAGATTGAAAAGGGCTGTTTACGGACGACGTGACCCACCAACGACTCTGAGGGATCTACGCCGAATCACCGTTCAGGAGTGGGACAATCTGAACCAGCAGTCCTATGAGAAACTTGTGGATAGTATGCCACGACGAATACAGGCATGCATCGATGCAAGAGGACGTGCTACTGGGTATTAGAGGTACCGCTGTGTACAGCAATCTGGACCACCATCTCTGAAGGTCTCGCTGTGTGGTGGTACAACAAGAAATGCGTGGTTTTCGTGAGCAACAAAAAGGGTGGAAATGATGGATAAGTGGTATTGTGACTGTTTCTGAAACCATCTTGTTCATGTGCTGTAATGCTGTTGTCTTCTGCAAACTGTTGTAGTCTGTTGCTAATTATTACTTCAAAAGTTCTTCCAATTATTTGAAGTAATATGACAGGTCTGTCTGAGTTAGGGTTGTGTTTCAATTATCTTTTTATCGGAATCATTCCAATTTTGTTTCCATTGGGACGGTACAGTTTTTTGAGTTAAGACTGCATTAAATAAAGGTGTTAGTGTGTGAACAAGTCCATGTGGTAGAAGTAGTTTGAGACGTGATCGTCCAGTGCCGTCACTGATATATGTTTGCCACTTAGTACGGCAGAGGATACCTCACATTCTGTTACTTCTTTCAATAGACGTGCAAATTTGGTCGTCAATGTGGTGATTCGACCTGTTGCGCAGCCATTCATGAACAACATACCAGTGGGTGTTTTCCAACAGGATAACGCTCGCCCACATACCACATACCAAAATGCTCTCGTTTCGACTTCTTGCCTTGGACTGCTCGATCATCGGGCACATATGGGACATCATCGGGCGACAACTCCGGCCTCATCCACAAACAGCAATACCGTTTCTGTACTGGCCGACGAAGTCAACCGGCATGGAATCCCATCCTACAATCTGACATCCTGCACCTGTACAGCTCAATGCACTGCGCGTTTGCGAGTCGTATCATTACGCCACTTAGTAGAAGGACATTCATTACTGCACCAGAAAAGCGATGCGTGCACTGTTTCGATATTTAATCGAAAGCACGATATAACCTCTTCGCCTGTAGGTAAGCCACCGCCTCTTTTACGTCCCGATCGCCGACAGCTGGAGAATGGCCATCCAAGGGCAAGCTACGAGGCAAAAGGACGCTACGAGCAACGGCCAAAATTGAATTTCATTTTAGGCGAGAGCAAGAGTTGCCATTCTGTCAGTTTCCACGTCTGAGAAACACGGCACTCGGATGTGGTGGAAGGCCTGCTATCATGGGAAAAGTGAGGCAGCTGAGCGTTTGATGCACTTGTTTCGTGGACGCCTCAAAACGTAGACTGTACAAGACGCTATTCGGAGCTGTCCGCTGTGCCGCATTTCTTTATGCTATATACTTTAGGCGTCAGTTAACAGTGGTGCTATTTAATGAGTTTACCGGTCGGACTAATTTACATTGGTTATATTCTGTACCTCAAAGCTATTTCTCTCTGTCAATGTTATTTGAGTCTATCCCGTACTTGTATCATACACTCAGGATTAATGTAAGGCCACTGTCTGTTGAAGCCATGTGGACGTTCTGGTTCAATTTTTACTTATTCGTTCTTTTATGAATTAACCTGAGTAATCTCACTTTGAAGTCAAGTTGTGCAAATTGTTACCTGTTTCTTTCTCTGCGAAGATTGAATTTTATTTATACATTCTGTTACAGAAGTAGACTGAGTCATTTCCATTCTCTTGGCATAAGAGTAAGTCGGGCATCAGCCGCAATTGGGCAGTGAAATAAATCAAATCGCGACCAGAGAAAATATGTTCCGGTCCAGGACTCGAATCCTGATTTCCCACTTTACATGAGCGGTCGCCCTAACCCCTTCAGCCATTCGAGGACACTTTCCATCCAAACAAAATTGCAGTGTCCAGTATCATCATTGCTTGCAGCTTCATCTGATTCCCGCAAGACTTCGCATGCAGTGTGCATCTGCACTGAAGGTATCATTATGCCCCGTCAAGGCGCTTGTACATTATTGTATCTGCGGTTTCTGTTCATTCAGATAAGGCGGAAAGAACAGACACCGCAAATTAATAATAGTATTTCTCTGGTTTAGGTAAAGCCGATACTTCACATTATTTTAGAATTCTTTGTTGGTTGTTCTGAACTGATTGGCATCCCTGGTCGGCCGCTGTGACCGAGCGGTTCTAGGCGCTTCAGTTCGGAACCGCGCTGCTGCTACGGTCGCAAGTTCGAATCCTGCCTTGGGCATGGATCTGTATCATGTCCTTAGGTTGATTAGGTTTAAGTAGTTCTTAGGGGACTGATGACCTCAGATGTTAAGTCCGACAGTGCTTAGAGCCATTTGAACCATTTGATTGGCATCCAAGTGCCAGTTCACGTTTTGGCTAGTGTTTAACGATATTCCTACTTTTGAACTACAGTGAACTGAAGTTTTTCACTTTTTATGTTCTAGTAATATCTGAATTTCAAATTGTCTTTTACTGAAATTACTGAATTTTTTTTTTTCTGTCCGTTCTAGTAATGCCCGAATTTCACACTCTGCATTTTAGCGCGATTATCTTGATAGAAGCGCTACGTAAGCTCACAATTTCATACATCAACTGAGAGTTTCTCAGTTCTCAAATATTAAATATTTTGCGTGTTTTCTTACATTTATTTGGCATTGTTAAATTTTATGCGTTTAAAATAAAAAGGAATTTATACCACTTCCTATAGTCTTTTTCTGAGTTACATGTTATGTTTTTGTGCCTGGCACCTTACTACTCCCAGCTCCTCTCTTACTAAAGTATTTCAAAAAGAACCAAATGTTGTACCCATTACAAATGTAACTGACAAATAGAGACTGAAATGGAAAGACCATGTCCAATGCGTACCTAATAATACAACTAAAGCTGCTGTACTAGACAACAGCTGGGCGTCATAGACAGCGTGAACCATTTTGAGGCAGAACAAGCTAAAAAGCCTGCCGCTTCATGATGGTGTTGACTGGAAAACCCTATTGCCACACCCTTCACGACTGCAGAACTAAACCGTGTATTCCAGTACGCATTGCAAGATCACAGACTGCTGTTTACAAACGCCGCGAGAAACGTCCAATCTATCACTGGTCTACTAGATCTCTTGATTTGTCGCTCATGTCTAGGACGTGGTGCAAAGACGTATACGTTCATACCAGGCTGCGGTCAGTAACCTTCAAGAACTGACGCAGCATGTGTAAAATATGGCAAGAAATTTACCATGATGACATCATACGGCTGTTTGCTTCCAAGCCACAACAAGCACGAGAGTCTATTAACGCCAGAGGGTTGCAGGCTCCAACAGATATTGACAGTGGAGATCAGTTTCGAATGGAAAGACAGTATAGTAATAGACTGGTGGATTTGGAGTGAAGGGGGATGCCAGACAGACAAATATAAATTCTCAGATGTCTTTATTACAGCCCCTCCCCCCCCTCCCCCCACCATCGTTCTGTATATGCAACAGCAACGTGGCTGGGGCGCCTGACGGTTCCCCGTGTGTGCCATTCAGCAATACTGACAAAGTACGGCGCCGACCGAACGGAGGCAAGAGACGCACCCGTCTCTGTCAGCGAGAGTGGACTGCCCTTTCGCAGAGTCGACCTGCGGCCCACGAACAGCATTCCAGACGGTGCCTCCCAGCGTCACGAACCCATGCTGCTTTTACTAACACAACTGACTTTAGTACAAAACGGTTGGCTTTCAAGTTCCGCTTGCTTTGGCTTTACTGTGCCTTGCGGCATTATACTAAACACTTCTGCGGCTGCCAGTGTGGAAAGGCCTCCCACCGTTGAAGTACTGCTGTGTCAACTCTTTCGGCATCTCGCCAGGCCGGCTCGCCTCGCAACAGTGCGATGCTTGTGTTGCATTTTGTACTGCATAACACCCTTGCTTGCCTGGAGATGACGCTGCTGCAATCTTGTGCGTTTCTGGCCAAATTCGGTCGGTATGCTACAGTATAATAAATTTGTAATGAAAATGATCATGAAGTTTGATTAATATCGGACTTGTGCTTCATGGTGTAACACTGTCTGTATCCATCGGTGTATATACAGATGTTTCGAAAACAGAGGGAGTAAATTCATTTATGTATTCTCTGTACATAAACAACAAAGAAGTTCATTACAACATCAGTCTGGAAATTTCTGGCCTTGAAATCAGTGTTATTCACCTATTCTTCTAACAGGTAGCTACTATGACAGGTGATACTTGTATTAACAGCGTAATTCCGAGGTGAAGGGTACACTGAATAATGTGCTATCGACGTGTGCTTAAATCAAAAGCTGGTAGAAAAATGGTTCAAATGGCTCTGAGCACTATGGGACTTAACAGCTGTGGTCATCAGTCCCCTAGAACTTAGAATTACTTAAACCTAACTAACCTAAGGACATCACACACATCCATGCCCGAGGCAGGATTCGAACCTGCGACCGTAGCAGTCGCGCGGTTCCGGACTGCGCGCCTAGAACCGCGAGACCACCGCGGCCGGCAAGCTGGTAGAAGTGCCCTTCACGTACAGTTACGCGGACGGAAGGGCTACGATAGCTCGTCATTTGTACCAGGAGAGATACCCATAGTAAAGATTAAAAACCTAAACTCCGCCAGAAAAGGCCATGAAGGCCCAACAGTAACGACCGGCAGCCGTGTCATCCTCATCCCACAGGCGCCACCAGATGCGGATATAAAGTGGAATTTATTTCAGTACTCCGCTCTCCCAGCCATATGTCAGTTTACGAGATCAGAGCCGCAATTTCTCAGTCAAGTAGCTCCTCAGTTTGCCTCACAAGGACTGAGTGCACCCCGCTTGCCAACAGCGCACGGGAGACCGGATGGTCATCCATCCAAGTGCTAACCCAGCCTGACAACGCTTAATTTCGGTGATGTGACGGGAACCGGTGTTACCACTGCGGCAAGGCCGTTGGCTCATAGCGAAGATGTCCAAATAGGGAGACATTTGAACGTCTCCATCGCCGTCCTTACGCGAATAACAACACATCTCCTGGTTTGGCGAGGGGGCGTCGAAGATCCACAAATCTGGATGTAGAGGACGGGATTCAGGACTCTGTATAAACGACTGCTCCCAGCAGCACACAACAGTCAGCACTGCAAGTGAATCTTCTTTGTACGTGTGACCTTTCAGACAATTCCGCACACAGGAAAATTGTGCTTCAATTCTGTTTCTTTCACAAAATGAGAAGGCCTTCAATAAAATCTCCATACCTCTAAATAACAGCAGACCACCGTCTCGGCAAGTTCTCTATTCCCGTTAGGACGCCATCTTTCTTGATCTGTCTCATTACACGGGTCGCTGCAATTTACGCTTCCTCGGTAGTCTGAAATCGTTTCTCTCGGAGTGGGTTCTCGGGTTCTGAAACAATTCAAAGTCTGATGAGCTCATGTCATGTCTGTACGGTGAATACGAAAGGATTTACCCTCTATAATTCTCTAAAACTCTGTGGTCGTGCGTTGTCACGCAGAATGAGCTCTCCGGCGCCGAATTTGTGGCTACAAAAAATTTCGCATTAAGACCACGTAATTTCGCCCTGTTACAGTGGTTCCCTGGGGCACTCTGTACTGCTATCACTCCATTCTTGTCATAAGCCTCAATCATTATCGGCCTGACTTTCGACTGTAGGCGGCGGTTTTGTTTTGGCCGAGGAGAAGCACGACATTTCCACTGCGAAGACTGATATGTTTCATCTACACAGCAGTCCGTTTAAAAACTGATCTCCAGTCTCGTGAAGCTGAAGCAACTGTTGCGCGATTTTCTTGCCACCTGCTTTTTGATCTTCAATACGGCGATGAGGAAACCATTTTGCAACGACTTTTGTCTTCTGTGACCTCATTGTTATGAATGTTTCCAGAAATTACTGCAGCCAGTCTTTTTTTGTTTTATTATTTAGATTTTATTTTTCCTTGCCGATTTCGAATCTTCTAGCGGTTCATCAGCAGATGATACATATTTATTGCATGTTTTCACCATTGTGAGGGGTCGTGTAGCTGTGGCAAAATGTGTAAAAGACACGTGTACGCACTGAATGTGGCGAGAATTATTCGCATTAGGAGATCGATTTATTTGCATTACTTACACACCTATAATGGACAAAAAAAGTTTCTCTCTGTTATGTTTCTGAACGCCAAAGAAACGTGCATGTTTGCCTCATTTGAAATTTTTTGGGCGTTTTGCGTCGATCTTCTTGCAATTAGTCGTCAATGGCGATAGTGAAAGAGAAAGTAGCTCGTTGCAGATACCGACGGACGGCCCGCTCTTTGCATTATCTTCAGTACTACTCCGATTTTCGTGGAAGCCCACCGTGACACTGTGCTTCGATCCATTACACCATCCCCACAAACTTTTCAGACGGAGCGATGTGAATTTCGGTAGGTGTTTTTCCCGGCAAACTGGTCGGTAGGTAAGGTTTTACCTGAGTCATTTTCTCACTCCATTTCAAATCAGAATACCTCACTCAAAACACAAATTATCATATCACTAAAAACACGTCGTGGTAGATGAAAGTTTGTCTCACAACTTATGCTTAGCGCGCGAGAATCGTTCCACTTCTACGGACGGCCATGCGCTCTGTGCAGAAGTTTTGAAACGGCCCTCGTACGAATATCTACTGGTTTGGAGAGGGGATGATCAAGACCTCCAACTCTAGCTAAGAGGACGAGATTCTGGAGTTTGTGCACACGACTCCTGTAAAGTGCCAGGACATGGGCAGTTACACGCTAGCTTACCAACATTAGTATTAATAATAAAGGGACTGGCAAGGGCATCAGATCATGACTCTATTCAATTATAATAAACATGAGGCACTCTCGAGCAGTATTCCCTGCATGTCTGCATGATTGACCCACTAACTTAAATCGTTGGTGAAATGTGTCGGAAGTTGAGAATTGTGGAACGTAAAGTTTGCAGATGGCCGTAGCTCGCCGAGCCGCCGTGGGCGGCAGGTAGCGGTCACCGGAAACGCGGGACAATACGGCGCTTTTGGGGGTAACCCGGCATCCGGAGCCACCTGCACTGGGCAACACGTGGCGAAGACGGGAATTTCGTTTGCCTAGGGGCGTTATGGCCTACTCGATCATTGGGTAGATCTCAGTGGAGGGATTTCGGCGATGATAGAGCGTTCAACACTGGCCGAAACTGAGTATTCTTCCGCCGCTTTTTCGTATGCGTGGGAGACAGGAGAATTGAGGAGGGAGAGGACTTCGCCTTGAGCCATCGAGCGGTACGGACTTGGAGACGGCGTCTTGGCCATCGTCTTCGAAGGGAGATATACGGTCTGTATCGCAGCACTGCACCAACGCGTGTTCCGTGCAGAGTTCTGCGGTTAGAGCTCTTTGCGTGCTCAGAAGAGAGATTTTCACCGACGCTTAACCACTTCCAACAACTTACCTAATATTCTTGATCTGGTAGTTATCCTTGCGAGGTGCCGAGTATTTATCAACGTATCTGCCGGTAATAGGGGCGCGTAATTGCAAATTGTTAATGTGCCATTCTCAGGAGTGTGTGAGTGGACAAAGAATTTCACATTTTTTGGTAAACTTTGTCAGTTGTGGGGGATATCAAATTAAAGTGCCAGTATTACAATCGAATTATCGACTTCTTTGTAGCTAGCATTTACCATGTCCCAATAAGCTTTACATGTACTCTAGTCACTGCACAGCTTGCCCAAACGGGAAGGAAAGAAGGTTTGCCGTCTTCTATGTCAGCGACGGACAAATAAGCTTACACTTCTTCTATCAGAACATAAAGAATAGCGTTGTAAGTGAATGTTCTTTATGTAAATCTATGGAGACTGTTGCTAGCGGTAGAGTTGAATACTTATCATCTGCAGCTTGTACAGGACATATCACCAGTAGATTACCATGCACGTGTTATATTCTGCAGTGGTTCTTTATAAGCGTGGTACAGATCAGCACTTTCTTGCTTTAGTATTAGTCACAGATGAAGCACAGTTCACATCAGATGGCATTACAAACTTCCGCAGTCAGTATGTATGAGCATATGAATATCCACATGCAACTGTTCCATCTCATTACCAAGTGCGCTTCTCCCTCAGCGCTGCTTAGTTGGACCCCTGTACTGGGTTGGTGCATAAGTTCGTAGCGTCTTTCCATAATTTCAAACAATACTAAAGATTACATATAACGGAGACGTTAGTCACCAATAATGTACTCTTCTTCACTATCTACAACAGTATGCCAACCCTGGCGTAACTCTTCTATTTCGCGAATGTAGAAACCACATGGTTTTGAGGCTAAAACCTCGTCGAGCCATGATCGGAGTGCATTTTCGTCCGGAAAGGGAGTCCCTTGAAGGATGCTCGATAGACGGCGGGAAAGGCGAAAATCTGAGGGCGCAAGAGCAGGTGAAAGAGGTGGTGCTGAATGAATGTGTAATGTTTTTTGTCACTCTAGCAGAATGCGGGCGGGCGTTATTGTGAAGTAGCATCACTTCACGCAGTCTTCCTGGTCGTTGTTCTCGGGTTGCATTTGCTAGACATCTTAGTTGTTCACCATAAATGCCAGCAGCGACGGTTACACCTCGGGGAAGCAGTTCGTAGTACACCACACCGTCGCTATTCCACCAGATGCATAACAGCATGTCATTATCTTTTGTGGAAGCGCGCAGTACTTTGTACAGGGAGTTGCTGGTCCACGAGCCAATTAATGTCGATCAAGGAGAGATTCACGTATGGCCACTCACTGATTTTTATGATTTAGGCTTAGAGCATGTGGTACCCATAAACCCGATATTTGAACTTGATGTGGATTAATGGGTTTAAGCGATCATCATCATCAAACCACGACGGTCTTCCTGACTGTGGATAGTCGTTAATGTCAAAACGATCCTCCTTAAAAAGAGAAAAACATTTTCTTACCGTGTTCTGTCCCGTGGCATTGTCCTCATACGGCGGAAATGTTGCTGGTAGCCACTGCTTCTGTCACGAGCTCAAACAGAAGAATATGTCGGGAATGTGCCGATTCCTCATTTTACATTTCACTTTGTAGCGTCTACAGCTCCACTCACTATCTCCAAATGACAATTTGTAAACTCAGATAGCAACAGTGAACGGCAAATAGAAAATGACTGTCGATAAATAAACCCACAGCGACCGGATTACCAACATGAAAAAACAAAAACGCTACGAGCATATGCACCGTACTATTATTTTAAGTGGTCAAGTGAGACTGTTCAGCGTGATTGTAGCCCAGGTCAGTCCCTTTTTTGTCAATTGTTCCACGTTATATGCGACTGTGCACATCACATTTTTGTTATAGTTCCTGCTTCACTGTTTTTAGTCAAGGGTCAATTTTTGATTCCTAAATCCATTTCTTTGTTTGTTTACACTGGTTATTCGTAATTAATGATGGTTTTACCAACGGAAGAAGACTGGGAACTTTGCTTAGCTACGCTGACTGGTAGTGCGGCTTTCTATAATATCTCCCTATACCCTATACCATATGACATAGCATTGTAAGTATCTTTTGACACGAAATTACAAATCTTATATATTATATACGCCAAGAGCCTTGCCGCAGTGGTAACACCGGTACCCGTCACAGTGCTGTCGGGCTGGGCTAGCACTTGGATGGGTAACCATCCGGTCTGCCGAGCGCTGTTGGCAAGCGGGATGAACTGAGCCCTTGTGAGGCAAACTGAGGAGCTACTTGACTGAGAAGTAGCGGCTCCGGTCTCGTAAACTGACATGCGGCCGGGAGAGACGTGTGCTGACCACATGCCCGTCCATATCCGCATCCAGTGACGCCGGGGGGCTGAGGATGACACGGCAACCGGTCGAGCCGTTGGGCCTGCCAAGGCCTGTCCGGCGGAGTTTACTATGTATTATATACGAACAGGCTCGTTCTTTGTCAGGCGTATGTGATCCACACCTAGTTTCCTAACGATATACACCAGATTTTCTTCCTTATTAAATTCTGTTCACTCAGACTTTGGAAATATGTCAGTTAACTTCATTTCTATATTACCAAAGTAGTAATTTTTAAAAATTTCTGTCCAGATGTACACCAGAATCATCATTTTCTGGAGGCGTTATTACTATTCTTTTGGCAGTGTTAGTTGTAGAGGGTGGCCAGATGCCCTTCCTGCCGCCTCCTCAACTCCCCCCCCCCCCCCTCCCCCAGGACGGAATTAGTGTCCCCAGCTGTCTGCGTCTAGTGTAAGCCATGGAATAGTGTGAACGTTTTCCAAATGTCTGCGAGTCGTGTGACTGAGGCGGAACGTGGGGACCAGCCCGGTATTCGCCTATCGGGATGTGGAAAACCGCCTAAAAACCACATCCAGGCTGGCCAGCATACCGCCGGGCGAATTCGATCCGGGGTCGACGCGCCTACCCGAGTCCAGGAAGCAGAGCGTTAGCGCTCTCAGCTATCCTGGCGGGTAGAAGTACACCACAATGTACAGCTTAAAAGTTGCGAAACCGAATGTGTGAGAGTCTAAATAGACTCCAATATAAACAGCTACTGCGAACTATTTGGACTTTTCATTTTGTTTTAACGGCTTTAACACCTGTACGTTAACACCTGCGTCATACGGTATGAGCGGGTAAACAGTTACGTCGAATTCGACCGACAATATTTCGGAAGTTGTTCAGAGATATTTCCTGAGTATTTTGGTAAAAGATACCTTTGGTCTCTCGTGGCTCGTTACAGGGTAGTTACGTTTCATTTCCTTTTTTATCCTCATTTATCTTTATAAATCTGTGTAGCACTGAAAGCATCTGGAGAACAGTATAAATGACGACCAAGTGCGGTATGTATCTTGTTTAAAAATAAAACTTGTTCCGTAATGAGTGCTACCCACAGGGGATCTCATATTGATTCCATATTTCTAGATTTCCAAACGATTTTTGATACTGTACCTCACAAGCGACTTCTAGTCAAGTTGCTTGCGTGTTAGGCATCGTCTCAGTTACGCGACTGGATTCGTGATCACAGAAGGATCACAATTCGTAACAATCTACGGAAACTCGCCGAGTAAAACGGATGTGATACCAGGCATTCCGGAAGGAAGCGTTGTAGACTCTCTGCTGTTCGTAATCTCTATAAACGATTCGGAAGACAATCTGAGGAGCCCTTTTAGACTGTTTGCAGATGATGTTGTCATTTACTGTCTAGTAACGTCATCAGAAGAACAAAAGCAAGCGCAAAATGCTTTAGACGGGGCAACCGTTTAGTGACTCTCAATACTGAAAGGTGCGAAATCATCCACATGAATACTAAATAGAACCCGCTAATTTTCGGTTACACGATGAACCACACAAATCTAAAGGCTTGCAATTCAACTAAATACTTAGGTATTACAATTGCGAATAATTTAAATTGGTACGATTACGCAGATACGTTGTGGTGAACAAAACCAGAGACTGCATTCCATTGGTAGAACACTTAGAGCAGGGATGCCAACATTTTAGGTTACCTGGATACAATGGAAGGAGAAGGGTATTTTTGGACGCGCATAATATACTTAACACTAGCAATATTCACAGAGGGGAAAAAACCAGTATGGATCAATGAGAGAATAGCATCGCATGGCTGGAGTTTCAGACTGAGAATATTCAGTTTATTATAACTTTACACAAACGGAATATTATGGATATTTTTTAACGATCGTGTGATATATGCTCAATTCATGGACCGCAATGATACTTGCTTGGCCGCGTGCGGCCCGCGGGGTTGCGGTTGAAGAACCCTGACTTAGAAGATGCAACAAGTCTACTAATGAGACTGCCTACACTTCGCTTGCCCGACGTCTTCTGAAGTATGAAATCCTTGTCCGATAGGATTGACAAAGGACACCGGAAAGTTTCAAAGAAGGGCAGCTCGTTTTGTCTTATCGTGAAATAAGGGACAGTGTGTCATGTAGCTATCTGATACACGATGTGAGATGCTGATGATTAAAACAAAGGCCATTGTAGTTGCGGATATTTTCACGAAATTTGAATCTCCACCTATCTCCTCCGAATGCGAAAATATTTTTTTACGCTCAACAGCATAGGGAGGTCCGACCATAGTAATAAAATAAGAGAAATCAGAGTTCACATGGAAAGATCTGAGTGCTCGTTTCTGCTGCACGCTGTTCGAGAGTGGAATTGTAGAGAAATAGCTTGCACGTGGTTCGATGAACCTTCAGCCGGGCAATTAATTGTGAACAGCTGAGTAGTCAGGTAGCTTTGGATGGTTTTGTTTTATACAGAAAATTGCAATTTTGGTAATATTTTGGATGTCACGCGGAAAAATACAGATCCAACAGCATTTGAGAAATAGCGGCAACAAATCCTTCAAAGAGGTTGTGTTGCGAGACACTGTAGCAGAACCTTTGCTTGTGAGAGAGGGACATAGGGAGAGAGATAGGGGGAGACACACACACACACACACACACACACACACGAATGGTTCAAATGGCTCTGAGCACTATGGGACTTAACATCTATGGTCATCAGTCCCCTAGAACTTAGGACTACTTAAACCTAACTAACCTAAGGACATCACACAACACCCAGCCATCACGAGGCAGAGAAAATCCCTGACCCCGCCGGGAATCGAACCCGGGAACCCGGGCGTGGGAAGCGAGAACGCTACCGCACGACCACGAGATGCGGGCACACACACACACACACACACACACACACACACACACACACACACACAGAGAGAGAGAGAGAGAGAGAGAGAGAGAGAGAGAGAGAGAGAGAGAGAGATGATGTTTTTAGGCCGTCGTGTGTGCTGGCAATAATTTTCTAATATTTTTCATTTATGGAGAGATATTTCGTAAATTCATTCAAAAGACTTCAAGAGGTACTATAATAGCGCATCTGCCGAAGCATACAAGCGTAGTAATTAACTTTATCATGGATTTTGAATTGAAGATATTTGTGATAATGTAACAATGTGTGATTTACTTATTTTTCGAAGATGGGTAGCGCACGTGTTTGTAAGAAAATAAAGATAATTTCTTTCAGATTTTTGCGCTTTTACTGTAAAGTGAATTTTTAATGTTTCAAGTGTTAAAATATTTTGTCTTAGTGATGAAAAGTTCTGTTAATACAGTTACTTTATTGTTTTTCCATCAATCAGCATTCGTTCAAATGGCTGCGAGCACTATGGGACTTAACATCTGAGGTCATCAGTCCCCTAGAACTTAGAACTACTTAAACGTAACTAACCTAAGGACAGCACACACATCCATGCCCGAGGCAGGATTCGAACCTGCGACCGTGGCGGTCACGCGGTTCCAGACTGAAGCGCCTAGAACCGCAAGGCCAAATCGGCCGGCAATCAGCATTCGTCTCTTTATTTCAAGTTTCATATAAATAATTTTGCTTTCCCGAGTTCCTCAGTAACAGAACTTTAATTGACAATGATCGTTGCAGTAATGAGATTTATTAGCACAGAAGTTGTGTGGATGTCTCCATAAGTTTAAAGAACGCATCGCACATCGCGTTGGTAGTAGTCTGAATTTTTGTTTTTTAACTAGCATAGCAGCAACAGCTGCAGTAGTTTAGAGATAGCAGGACCACAGCATTTATTCATTGTGCAAACAGGTAGGCCACTTATGGTTTACATGTGATACAATTAGCATTTCAACGTGGCATACTTTTCAGATAGGGATTTTTCTTAAATTTAACAGAACAGACCGAGCGAGGTGGCGCAGTGGTTAGCACACTGGCCTCGAATTCGGGAGGACAACAGTTCAAACCCGCGCCATCCTGATTTACGTTTTCTGTGATTTCCCTAAATCGCTTCAGGCATACGCCGACATGATTCCTTTCAAAGGGCACGGCCGACTTCCTTTCCCATCCTTCTCTAATCCGAATGGACCGATGATCTGGCAGTTTGGTCCCCTCCCTCAAATCAACCAAGCAACAGAACAGACTCTACTCTCGCCACGGGCGTCGCAGTACACAGTTTAATGTTGCATTTCTGATTAACTTTTCCATTGCTGATCACTTAAGAATTACGAGATTACTTACGAACTTAAATACGACCTTAACTGCTTCTCTAATCACGAGTTGAAATTACCACGCAGACGAAATAACTATACATTACCGTACAACAAAAGCTAATTAGCCGCTTTCAACTGTGTGGATGATAATCACATTACTGTTCGGTAATGAGTCACCGGAGACGAAGGGCCCCTTTTACTAAAACACAAAATATTCGTGAAAAACCTCCGACATATTGTCGGCACTACAGAAACGTCATTCAGTCGTACACAGATGCCAATCATGCTTGTAATAGCCGCGAAGCTGATTACAGCTGCACACACTTTTAAAGGAGAAGTTCGGGGTCGGAAAAAGTCCTGTAGGAGCCAACGAGCGTGACGTCAAAGCGCTGCATCACTCCTTCCTGACTCACCGGGGAGCATCCGGCGAGAAGGCCGGAGCATTCACCGAAGCGGGCTGCGGCTGGCTAGCTGTACACCGGGGCGCGGCCGAGGTTCCCGGGCTAGCACACCACCTAAACGAGTGTAGCCTCTCGCTACGTATCTGGTCTTTTTTAGACTAAAATTTATTCGAACTGGCCATTAACAATCCCATATTTCACATAAAATCATGAATTCCTGTTTTAAAGAAGCGAAAGTTAAATAAAAGAATAGAGGCAATGGGATAGAGTATTATATGCTAAGTAGCAAGGAGCTTTATTCAAAGAGTATCGAACGAACGTCCCTCTTCTTTCCCAACTACTATATAACCCCAACGGACGTATTGTTAACGTCTTCAGCGCCTGGAAATCTTTACCTTTTGGGAGTCTTTGTGTTCGAGACTGTAGTGTCTGACCTTTCACCGCTAGAGTCTCGAGTATTCGCGTCTCTTAAGTTCACGCGCCACTGCGTGAAATAGTTAACTTCATTGGCAGCCAGGCTAATTAACAGTAAACTTCCGCTGTTTTACTTTATTGTCAAAAGTTCGGAAACTGACAGACACGACATAACGCTAACGTCTCAGTCGATAATTACAATTTCAGAACTTCAGTTGTTGCCGAAGCTACTATTCAAACATCGCGTCGCTTTGTTTGGACATTTGTTATAGAGTTAAAGTGTGACGATTCATAGTAGTGAATCATATCAAAGACACTGTACTAATAAAAAACCGTGTTAAGGAAAAATTATAGCGTCCTGTGATTTCGAACTATCACGGGAAGTGAACCATATATTGGTTTACAGCTGGGCAATAATAATAATAACAATAATAATGATAATAATAATAATAATAATAAATCCCGTGGAGGCCCGGGAAAAGAATAGGCCTCCGGTATGTTCTGCCAGTCGTAAAAGGCGACGAAAAGAACAAACCACTAATAGGGCTAACCCCCCTTTTAGTGTGATTAGTTGGTTCAGGACAGAACTAAAGAAGCCTCGGACAAGCGCCGTCATGGTCGGGGACGACGCTTGAACCCTACGCCCGCCCACAATGGTAACGACACTGCTAGCCAACTGGAAAATGATTTAAATCCAAATAGAGGTGTTTTGCAGGATATGCTTCCTGCAACCACCCTAGAAGGAAAACAAAGACAGAGGATGAGATGGTCAGATGAAGTTAATCGACACCTCATGTTCTGTTATTACCAAGCAACAAACCTAGGAACCAACACAACTGGATACAGATCACAAGTATACACAACATTTATTACCAGATACCCAGAATTAAAATTTTTAACAGAACAACGACTAGCTGATCAGATCCGTGTAATAATAAAAAATAACAGGATACCCCAGTCAGAATTAGATAACATCAAACAACAAGTACAACAAATACTGGAACAAAATAATGTGCAATCAGAAGAAGAAGAAAATGCAGTAATGGACTCAAACATCCCAGAGCAAACAAACAAAGAACAACATGCACCAATTAAACAATCAGAGGAAAACGAAATCTTAAGGCAGCCACCAGAACAAGCACAAACAGAACACAAAGTGACACAGATATTAGATATAGAAGAAAAATTTCGGCTAACATATATAGAATACAAAGACACAAATACAGACATTTGACCATTCTTGCATAGACCACCAAATAACCCGCAAGTCGAAACAACAATAAAAACTATCAACACAATCATACACAACAAAATAAATGAAAACACAACTATGGAAGAGTTACAACTACTGGTATATATAGGAGCACTCACTACACTAAATATACACACTAGGCAGAGATCAGAACCAACCAACACACAGAAGAAACCCACAAAACCAGCATGGCAACACAGGCTACAGATCAAAATAGAAAAACTGAGAAAAGACATCGGACAGCTAACACAATTTATAAGAAATGAAATCTCGGAAAAAAAACGAAAAAGGTTAGGTAAAATCTCACAACAAGAAGCGACAGAGCAATTAGACGAAAAGAAGCAGAAATTACAAGCATTCGCCAAACGACTCAGAAGATACAAAAAAAGTGAAAATAGAAGGAAACAAAACCAAACATTCAACACAAACCAAAAGAAATTTTACCAGACAATAGATAACACACACATTAAAATAAACAATCCACCAAACATAACAGACATGGAACACTTCTGGAGCAACATATGGTCAAACCCGGTACAACATAACAGGCATGCACGGTGGATACAAGCAGAAACAGACACATACAAGATGATACCACAAATGCCTGAAGTGACAATTTTGCAACATGAAGTCACCCAAGCAATTAATTCTACTCACAATTTGAAAGCCCCTGGAAATGATAAAATAGCAAATTTCTGGTTAAAGAAGTTCACCTCAACACATTCACATCTAACTAAATTATTTAACAGTTACAATGCAGACCCATACACATTCCCTGATACACTTACACATGGAATAACTTATCTTAAACCTAAAGATCAAGCAGACACAGCGAACCCAGCTAAATATCGCCCCATAACATGCCTACCAACAATATACAAAATATTAACTTCAGTCATTAAACAGAAACTAGTGACACATACAACACAGAACAAAATTATAAATGAAAAACAAAAAGGCTGTTGCAAAGGAGCACGAGGATGTAAAGAGCAACTGATAATAGATGCAGAGGTGACATATCAAGCTAAAACTAAACAAAGGTCGCTACACTACGCATACATCGATTACCAAAAAGCTTTTGATAGTGTACCCCACTCATGGTTACTACAAATATTGGAAATATATAAAGTAGATCCTAAATTGATACAGTTCCTAAACATAGTAATGAAAAACTGGATAACCACACTTAGTATCCAAACAGATTCAAATAATATCACATCACAGCCAATACAGATTAAGCGTGGAATATACCAAGGAGATTCATTAAGTCCTTTCTGGTTCTGCCTTGCTCTGAACCCACTATCCAACATGCTAAATAATACAAATTATGGTTACAATATTACTGGAACATACCCACACAAAATCACACATTTGCTATACATGGATGATCTAAAACTACTGGTAGCAACAAATCAACAACTCAACCAATTACTAAAGATAACAGAAGTATTTAGCAATGATATAAATATGGCTTTTGGAACAGACAAATGTAAGAAAAATAGCATAGTCAAGGGAAAACACACTAAACAAGAAGATTACATATTGGATAACCACAGCGACTGCATAGAAGCGATGGAAAAAACAGATGCCTATAAATATCTAGGATACAGACAAAAAATAGGAATAGATGATAGAAATATTAAGGAAGAGCTAAAAGAAAAATATAGACAAAGACTAACAAAAATACTGAAAACAGAATTGACAGCAAGAAATAAGACAAAAGCTATAAATACCTATGCCATACCAATATTGACCTACTCATTTGGAGTAGTGAAATGGAGTAACACAGACCTAGAAGCACTCAATACACTAACACGATCACAATGCCACAAATACAGAATACATCACATACATTCAGCAACAGAAAGATTCACATTAAGCAGAAAGGAAGGAGGAAGGGGATTTATCGACATAAAAAACCTACATTATGGACAGGTAGACAATTTAAGAAAATTCTTTCTAGAACGAGCAGAAACTAGCAAAATACACAAAGCAATCACCCACATAAATACATCGGCTACACCACTACAATTTCATAACCACCTCTACAACCCTTTAGATCACATAACATCAAAAGATACAAAGAAAGTAAATTGGAAAAAGAAAACACTACATGGCAAGCACCCGTATCATCTAACACAGCCACACATCGATCAAGACGCATCCAACACATGGCTAAGAAGAGGCAATATATACAGTGAGACAGAAGGATTCATGATTGCAGTACAGGATCAAACAGTAAACACCAGATATTACAGCAAGCATATTATTAAAGATCCCAATACCACAACAGATAAATGCAGACTTTGCAAACAACAAATAGAAACAGCAGATCACATCACAAGCGGATGTACAATACTAGCAAATACAGAATACCCCAGAAGACATGACAACGTCGCAAAAATAATACATCAACAGCTTGCCTTACAACATAAACTTTTAAAACAACACGTTCCTACATACAAGTATACACCACAAAATGTACTGGAGAATGATGAATACAAATTATACTGGAACAGAACCATTATAACAGATAAAACAACGCCACATAACAAACCTGACATCATACACACCAATAAAAAGAAGAAATTAACACAACTAATTGAAATATCCATACCCAATACAGCAAATATACAGAAGAAAACAGGAGAAAAAATTGAAAAATACATCCAACTGGCTGAGGAAGTCAAGGACATGTGGCATCAGGATAAAGTTGACATTATACCAATTATACTTTCAACTACAGGAGTCATACCACGCAATATCCACCAGTACATCAATGCAATACAGCTACATCCAAACTTATATATACAACTTCAGAAATCCGTAATTATTGATACATGTTCAATTACCCGAAAGTTCCTAAATGCAATGTAACATATACCGTACAGTTAAAAGGAAGTGACGCTTGATCAAGGTCCGCGTCACTTTCATTCCGAACCAGACCTAAGGTCTGAGAAAGGAAAGATAATAATAATAATAGTTTTTCCCACATCAATATTAAAGTGAATAATTTTTAAAGGACAAAACATTGTGTTGTGTTAAATAAACCCTGTGTCTTTTGAAGAAATTAACTTGGTGTACTTGTGCTACGCTAACCAAAGACATCAATCAGCCGCCTAGTAACCGTTGATGAGCAACTTTGGTGGCAATTGCTAAAACAACGCAGCTTACTGATAGTAATCGTTTGAATCTAAACTTATTAATGAAAGAGACTTTCCGTGCCTGGTTAGCTTGTGTGGGAGTTTAGCTTCGAACTGAGTAACAGCTAGACATAACCCAAAATGAGACACTTTTATGGGGACCCTCAAACCCGACACGGCGCATCCCAATGGCTGATAGGGGAATCCCCTGTAGATAGGTAGGACAGGTGTGAATAAGGCCTAGCCAAATAAGCACCAGCGGATCAACTGAGGTGAACAGAAAATGTTCAACGGCTTCAATGGCACAAGAGGACATATACCTCAATGGCAGAGAGTGCCGAAGAACCGAATTTCAAATCCGCTTTGCGTATGACTTGGACTGAGCGGCAAAGTGGTCAGCGTCTGTTTACCTAATAGGTACCGCTGCACACCTTACGTCCCAGCAATCCCTGGTCCTAAACCCCCAGTGGAAACACTGGACAAATCTTCGATTATAAGCAATTATGATTCGTGAGAGTAGCAACAGAATCACCTCAGGTGGTAACCAATCCACCCGTCAACGGACGGCAACTAGGTCTTAGGAATCTGGGGGACCTGGGCTACCACGATCACAGAGAAAGCCGGAGTTCTCTGGCAGACTACCACCAGAGAGACCCACTTACATCGGGACCTTCAACGTCAACACCTTACGACAACCAGGTGAACTACACATCTTAACATCAGAATTAGGTCGACAAAAGTACAGATACGAGCTCTTCAGGAAACACGCTTTACAGATGAAAACTCACTAGACTATGGTAATTTCCGTATCTCCAAAAGCAAAACAGACCAACGAATAGGAAGAGGTGGCACCCCACTCCTGGGTATGGCATTTGTCGTTCATAAGAGCATAGTTGATTCGATTGAAGACGTCACCCCCATAAGTAATTGACTAATGACAATGAGCATACAGTGTGAAAACAACAAATACACACTAATTAATGTACATGCACCCACGAACATCGAAAATAAGGCAGATTTGCAGAAGGTAGAGCAGTTCTGGTCTAAACTCGAGAAGATAGGCGACTTCAGTGCCCAGACTGGCAGAGAAAAGTAATACCAAAAGACCGGAGGCAAATTCGCGGTCCGTAAATTCACTAACGCGAAATGGCACGACTTGGAGATCTCCTATACAGTCTCTCGGAGAATATAAAATCGACGACGTGGACATCACACACCCTTCACGGAAGGGAGTTCATGACGTGCAAGTCCGAAGAGGAGTCAGCATTGACTCTGACCACTATCTAGTGCGGATCAAAGTGAAATTTACTTCGAAAAGAATCCACCACAAGAAAACCCATCTTCAAAAATTCGACACCAAAAAGATCAAAGAAAGCAACATAAAAGAAGAGTTGGAAAAGGAAAAGGCAGGCACCTGGCATCAATTCCGTAACAAGATAATCAAGAGAACCAAAGAGGCAGTACCATTGAAGAAGAATACCGGATATCCGTGGTGGGACTGCGCATGTGAAGAATCACCGGAAGAACGAATGAGTGCTTTTCAGAAATATAACTCTAATAAGTCACTGGAGACTCAACAAAATTATCTTCAGACAGAAAGGAAGCCTCAAAAATTGTCAGACAAACAAAGAGGAGGCACATGAAGGACCAGCTAGACTCGATAGAAAAAGACTTCCGAGATCACAATACTCGAGACTTTTACAGGTCGTTCGCAGGGAGGATTCGAGGATTCACTCCTCAGAACTTATGTTTCCGAAAACCAGACGGCTCCCGCTGATCAACGAGATAATTGTAGAGAATTGGCCTGATATTTTTCAGAGCTACTCAACAGCCAGGAGCCCACATCAAGATGGCCCAAAGAGACTCGCGCACAAGTATACGCAGAATCTTCACCACCTGCCAAAGTAGAAAGCGATAGACACATCTTCAGACTCAAGAATAACAGGGCATCTGGAGAAGCTGGTATAGTTGTAGAGCTATTGAAGAACATAGGGCCAAATACACTTGAAGAGCTCACACAAATCATCATAGACATCTGGAAATCGGAAAAGGTACCTGAAGAATGGATATGTCCATCCGTTACGTAAGAAAGGTGACTGAACAGATGTCAATAACTACAGAGGGATTTCTCTCCTTTAAGTCACCTACAAAATTGTATCCGCGTGCCTTCTTCAAAGAACACAAGAACAGCTTGAAAACAAAATTGGGGATTATCAAGCCGGTTTCCGACTGGGACATTCTTGTGTTGAACAAATTTTCAATTTGAAGATACTATTGAAATACAGAGCAACCCGAAGCTCTCCGATCATCTGTATGTTCGTCGACTTCAAGAAGGGATACCGACAAGACTCATCGAGGAAACAATCACGGGAACGAAGTCAAAAGTGAAATTCATGGGCGAACTGTCAGAGCCTTTTGAGATAAAGAACGGTGCGCGACAAGGTGATCGATGGTCACCACTGCTCTTCAACATTGTGCTGGATGAATTCATCCGAGAATGGGAGAAAGAATTGTAGACCCAGGACCACTGGAAACTTCAACTCTGGCGAAAGAATCATGACATCAAGGTCAGTTGTTTAGCTTTCGCAGGCGACCTAGCGATACTAGTGGCCTGCGAAAATACTCCGATCAAACAGACTGAAGTCCTCAAGGAATGCTCTGAGAAAGCTGGACAACAAATTTCATTCGAGAAGACCAAGTTCATTTGCACTAAATTCGACATTCAGGAACTGAACACAAAATACGGGCAGATCAAAAGAGTTTCACACTTCAAATATATCGGTGAGATCGTAGAACCAACAGGGTTGGAAAAGGAAGCACAGAAAGTTCGGTTACAAAAGCTCAAACGAGCTTATGGTAGAACGCCAGAAATGTACAACAAGAAATGTATGTCCATTCATACAAAGATCACACATTATAATACAGTGAGTAAACCTGAAGTGCTGTACGTGAGCGAAACAAATGGTTCAAATGGCTCTGAGCACTATGGGACTTAACTTCAGAGGTCATCAGTCCCCTTGAACTTAGAATTACTTAAACCTGACTAACCTAAGGACATCACACACATCCATGCCCAAGGCAGGATTCGAACCTGCGACCGTAGCGGTCGCGCGGTTCAAGACTGTAGCTCCTAAAACCGCTCGGCCACTCCGCCCGGCGTGAGCGAAACCTTGGTACTTAATAGAAAAGGCGATCTGGAGAACAGGAAAGAAAGATCATGAGGAAAACGCTGGAACCAGATAAAACAGAAGAGGGGCTTAGACTCAAATCGAGCAAAGCAACAGAAGAACTGCCCAGCCTTGCCGCAGATATCACGAAACGAAGGCTGAAAAACTATGGATTCATTCGTAGACTCCCATCTTCAAGGCTAACTCACAAGATTTTCACATACACTGCGAAACTGAAGAACATTCCATGGATAGAAGAAGCCAAATATGACTTGGAAAAGTCGCAGATAGGAACATCGGACATACTAGACAGAAAACTTTACCGTCAGAATATAAATGGATGGGTAGTAAAGCCAGAGAATGAATTCTCTAAAAACTCTGGGACCAAGTGGTCAGAAGAAAGGAAGAAAGCACATAGCGAAAGAATGAAAGTTATATGGGCTATAAGAAAGGCGAATCATATATGTAATGCGTGACCCGACCAGGTCCATACGCACATAATAATAATAATGGAAGATACTTTAAAATATTTGTGTAACCCCGAATAGAGACTCAGATTAGCGCCAAGAATGGACGTTATCAACAAATATTGACTGCAATAACAGTGTCTTGTCGCCTCGCTTTCGCGTATTTCGACGAGGTGAAGAATACTGGTTAGGCATAGAGAAAGGACGTTACAGTGTCTCTGATCGTGGAAGTGTCAGTAAGCAGCAATAGGAGGCATCACACGCGTCCTCTCTGAAAGCTATTAGCTCGTCGTTCAAATCACATCTTTAAATATACTGCCTCACAAAAAACAGTGCAACACCAGGAAGAGGAGGCAAACTGAAGCTTCAGGGGTCGAGAGGGTATGTGAGGTTATTATAATGATTACAGAATCGAGCCACGTTTACGTGATCTTGGCGTTATGATCCCACTTACAAGGATAATACTGCCCCCACTCTGGCCTGAATGCTTGTGCTAATTCGTTTGGGAAGGGTATCATAAAGATATTGTATCGTCTCCTGGGTAAAGTTTCCCCACATCTGTCGTAACTGGTCCTTGATGTCCTCTATATTGCCACTGGAAAGGAGTTTATAATACTGGCTTCCTGTTGGGGGTATTAAATTTGGTAGAACTTTTGTTTTTAAAAATTTTGATGCGATAAAGTTTGCCAAAAACGGTCTCTATTGCACAAATATTTGTTTAAACTGGTGACCACCGGTTTCGATGTGTTGTACATAGATCATCTTCAGTCCTTGTACTCCGTGATGGTGACAGCAGCTGGGCTAGCTGAGCACGCTGCTCTAGAGAAATACCCATCACAAGGTCTGAAGATGATTTAAGGACAATACATCGAATACGTTCACCAGTTTAAACAAATATTTATGCGACGAAACTGTTTTTAGGAAATTATATTGATATCCCTGTTTTCCTAGAACAATGTACCAGAAATTGTTTAATAGGATAGTCACATTACATCTACATCTGTATAGATACTCCGGAAGCCACGGTCTGGCGCATGGCGGGGAGTGCTTGTGATTTCCTTTCCTGTTCCACCAGCAAATAGAGCGAGTCTATAAGCCACCGTATGAGTCTCAGTTTTTCAGACCTTATGTTCGTTGTCCTTACGCGCAATGCATGTTGGCGGCAGTAGAATCGTTACGCAGTCAGTTTCAAATGCCGGTTCTATAAATTTTGTCAATACTGTTTCTCGAAAAAAAGTCACCTTTCCTCCGGGGATTCCCATATGAGTACCCGAAGCATCTCCATAACACTTACATGTTGTTCGAACCTACCGGTAACAGATATAGCAGCCCTCATCTGAATTCGATGTCTTGTAAGTAGGCTGGTTAGGTTTTTATGTTGGTATGAAAATCGCTGACTGCGCTGTGTGCAGTGTGTGGCTGGTTGGACTCATTGTTGGAATATTCGCTTGTGTAGTCTTGGGCAGTTGGCTGTGAACAGCGCGTAGTGTGTTGGGCAGTTGGAGGTGAGCCGCCAGCAGAGGTGGATGTGGGGAGAGAGAGAGATGGCAGAGTTTTTTGTTATATATATATATATATATATATATATATATATATATCAGTTCATGACATCCAGTCTTACAAATTTCCTTTTTCTGGCAGACACACGTCCAGGTAGTCCGCTAATAGTAACCTCTCAAAACTCCAGCATCTCTCTCCCCACATCCACCACTGCTGGCGGCTCACCTCCAATCTGTTATTTAGCTGGCAGTATTAGCGCTTGCTGTATTGCAGTAGTTCGAGTAACGAAGACTTTTGTGAGGTAAGTGATTCGTGAAAGGTATAGGTTATCGCTAGTTCAAATGGCTCTGAGCACTATGGGACTTAACATCTATGGTCATCAGTCCCCTAGAACTTAGAACTACTTAAACCTAACTAAACTAAGGACATCACACAACACCCAGTCAGCACGAGGCAGAGAAAATCCCTGACCCCGCCGGGAATCGAACCCGGGAACCCGGGCGTGGGAAGCGAGAACGCTACCGCACGACCACGAGCTGCGGACGTTATCGTTAGTCAGGGAATTTTGCAGGAATTATTCAAAGTCAGATTACGTTGCGCTAAAAATGGTGTGCGTCAGTTTAGTGATGATCAGAATAAGTTCAAATGGTTCAAATGGCTCTGAGCACTATGGGACTTAACATCTTAGGTCATCAGTCCCCTAGAACTTAGAACTACTTAAACCTAACTAACCTAAGGACATCACACACATCCATGCCCGAGGCAGGATTCGATCCTGCGACCGTAGCAGTCCCGCGGTTCCGGACTGAAGCGGCCAGAACCGCACGGCCACCGCGGCCGGCTCAGAATAAGTAAAGAGAGAAATGTCTGAGTACATTCAGTTTTGTTCAGCTGTTTGAAAATCAAATAACGTCAGAGTCTTGCCAGCACTGCCATTCTTTACAAAGGGGAAGTTTCAGTCTTCCTTATGTCCGCTTTGGACGGATCCCAAAAACACTCGTTCAGTACTCAAGAATAGGTCGCACTAGCGTGCTATTTGCGGTCTCCTTTACAGGTGAACTAGTCTTTCCTAGAATTCCCCAAAAAACCGAAGTCGACCATTCGCCTTCGCTACCACAGTTCTCACACGCTCTTTCCACCTCGTATCACTTTGCAACGTTACGCCCAGATATTTAAACGACTTGAGAGCGTCAAGTAGGACACTAGTAATACTGTATCCGAACATTACAGTATTTTTCTTCTTAGTCATCCGCAAAAACGTATATTTTTCCACGTTTACGGTTAGTTGCCATTCACCACACCAACTGGAAATTTGGTCTAAGTCATCTTGTATCTTCCTAAAGTCACTCAAACATCTTACCGTACACCACGGCATCATCAGCAAACACCACCTTCACCAAATCATTTATGTATACAGAGAAGACAGAGATTGGAATACATCCAGCAAATAATTGAGGATGAAGACTGCAAGTGCTACTGTGAGGAGCACAGGAGAGGAGTTCCTGGCGGGCAACATCAGACCGGTCAGAAGACTAATGACTGAAAAAAAAAATTACATAGAGACAACGGCGGTCCTGTCGCACTTACCTGGGGCACTCCTGATGACACCCTTGTCTCCGATGGTCACTCGCCGTCGAGGACAACATGCTGGGTTCTATTACTTAAGAAGTCTTCGAGCTACTCACGTATCTGTGGTTCAAATGGCTCTGAGCACTATGGGACTTAACAGCTGTGGTCATCAGTCCCCTAGAACTTAGAACTACTTAAACCTATCCAACCTAAGGACATCACACACATCCATGCCTGATGCAGGATTCGAACCTGCGATCGTAGCAGCCGCGCGGTTCTACATCTACATCTACATAGATACTCCGCAAGCCACCCAACGGTGTGTGGCGGAGGGCACTTTACGTGCCACTGTCATTACCTCCCTTTCCTGTTCCAGTCGCGTATGGTTCGCGGGAAGAACGACTGTCTGAAAGCCTCCGTGCGCGCTCGAATCTCTCTAATTTTACATTCGTGATCTCCTCGGGAGGTATAAGTAGGGGGAAGCAATATATTCGATACCACATCCAGAAACGCACCCTCTCGAAACCTGGCGAGCAAGCTGCACCGCGATGCAGAGCGCCTCTCTTGCAGAGTCTGCCACTTGAGTTTATTAAACATCTCCGTAACGCTATCACGGTTACCAAATAACCCTGTGACGAAACGCGCCGCTCTTCTTTGGATCTTCTCTATCTCCTCCGTCAGACCGATCTGGTACGGATCCCACACTGATGAGCAATACTCAAGTATAGGTCGAACGAGTGATTTGTAAGCCACCTCCTTTGTTGATGGACTACATTTTCTAAGCACTCTCCCAATGAATCTCAACCTGGTACCCGCCTTACCAACAATTAATTTTATATGATCATTCCACTTCAAATCGTTCCGCACGCATACTCCCAGATATTTTACAGAAGTAACTGCTACCAGTGTTTGTTCCGCTATCATATAATCATACAATAAAGGATCCTTCTTTCTATGTATTCGCAATACATTACATTTGTCTGTGTTAAGGGTCAGTTGCCACTCCCTGCACCAAGTGCCTATCCGCTGCAGATCTTCCTGCATTTCGCTACAATTTTCTAATGCTGCAACTTCTCTGTATACTACAGCATCATTCGCGAAAAGCCGCATGGAACTTCCGACACTATCTACTGGGTCATTTATATATATTGTGAAAAGCAATGGTCCCATAACACTCCCCTGTGGCACGCCAGAGGTTACTTTAACGTCTGTAGACGTCTCTCCATTGATAACAACATGCTGTGTTCTGTTTGCTAAAAACTCTTCAATCCAGCCACACAGCTGGTCTGATATTCCGTAGGCTCTTACTTTGTTTATCAGGCGACACTGCGGAACTGTATCGAACGCCTTCCGGAAGTCAAGAAAAATAGCATCTACCTGGGAGCCTGTATCTAATATTTTCTGGGTCTCATGAACAAATAAAGCGGACTGAGCGCCTAGAACCGCTCGGCCGCCACGGCCGGTTCACGTATCTGTGAACTTATTCCGTATGCACGTACCTTCGTTTACATCCTGCAGTGGGGCACCGTGTCAAATGTTGACCAGAAATCTAGAAATGTGGAATCTGTCTGTTACCCTCATCCACAGTTCGCAGGATATCGTATGAGAAAAAATCAAGCTGAGTTTCTCACAACCGACGCCTTCTAAAACCATGCTGATTCGTGGACAACACCTTCTCAGTCCCAACAAAGTTTATTATATTCGTACTGTCAATATAATATAGTAGGTGCCAGAGTGAAGTTCTTGCTTTTTATTGTCAAATGTTTCAGAAAGGCGTACTTTGCAATTAACTGAGGCATTTCCTCTAGTGAAGGCCTGAATTTATTGAATGGGGTATATTCCACACCATGCACTTGAGCACTTAAATGTCCGTTATCGTCGTTGTTGAGCGGAAGTTTGGTGACACGAGAGCGTATTAACGTCAAGTTTCAGTGCAATGAAGTGATCCGTATCGCGCACCATCATTGCGCTGTTGTATAAGCATTTCAACATCTAGAAGTCGAGCCTGCGACTTAATGTCGTTATGAAGTCCGATTATTATTGTTAATAATCGGACTCTGTAACGACATTAGGCTACAAGCTCGACTTGTAAATGTTGAACTGCATTTACGATAGCGCACTCACGGCGCGATCCTTGAGTCATCAGACCGACCTCTTCCAACGTATTCGACAAGCAGTAAAAATTCATAAAGCTGTTTCAGTTAGTGGAACGCGACAGTAAGCATCTTCCTACTAAATAAAACATCAATCATTTTGAACATATAATTACTATTTGATTTTGCACATATAATTATTATTTCAGCTCAAGATTGCGACAGCAAATTGTACGGGACCTTTTCGTGTGACGGTAAGAACAAGTAGAAAGAGATGACAACGCAGCACACTACACCTATTCAAAAAAAAAAAAAAAAAAAAAAAAAAAAAAATCGAGACTCAATGTAATATAATGCAAATGTAAGCTTTACGTTCGACAAAGAATTACGTCGTTGGCTTTGACGAAATCTAATTATGTTCTACCGAGGACAAACCTGCGATCTTGTTGGCCACAGGAGTACCTCGACATCACGTAGACAGTTTACACACGAGCCTTCCCTGTGAGGTCGAGCATTGTCCTATTGAAAAATTTCACCACGATACTGTCGAAGGGGAGGAAACCTGTGGGACGCTTGATTTCCGTGATGTGCCAATGTTCCACCAGGGTACCCTCAGTTACTACCATCCGTGACCTGAGGTCGTGCTCAATAGCTTACCACAGCTCGATACCAGGAGTAAGGAATCAAAGCAATTGATGACAGATGTTGCAAGGAGGGTATAAGTAGCACAGGCAGAGAGAGCATTCCTCCTTAAAACTAGTCTACTGGTATATCGGCCTTACCTGAGGGCGAAATTTTTTAGAATGTGCGTTTAGAACTTAGGCCTTGTATGGTTGTCAGTCACGGACATTCTGGAATCTGGAAAAGAAGGCATTATAATGTTTGCATTGTGGTGCTACAGAAGGAGTATGTAAATTAGGACTGATAAGACGAGAAATGGCAAGGGTCTCCGCACAATCGGCGAGGAGAGTAACATACGGAAAAGACTGATAAGAAGATGGTAGGACAAGTGTTACGACTTCAGGGAGTAATGTTTATGGTACGAGAGGGAACTGTTGTCGGCAAAAATTGAAGAGAAAGTGAGAGATTTAAATACAGCCCACAAATATTTGAAGACGTTAGGTCTAATTGAAGAAGTTGGCACACGAGAGGAACCCGTGGCTGCTCGCGTCACCGCATCAAAGAAGAGTGAAGACTGGTGACATACATCTCTCCTCCTTCGATCTCACCATCAGCAAGAGAAAGTACAAAAGAAATGGATTCTTCCCATTGTGGTGCATTAAGGGGAGGTTTACTATCTTTGGTCCGAAAAAAGCATGTTCTTTGACGATTTTTTCTCGGGATGTCTTATAGATATCAATGGCAAGTTTGGTCAAAATGTTATTGATATTTCCTGTACAAACCGGAATTTTTTCGACCGAAAATGTCTACATCTACATCTACATCTACATTTATACTCCGCAAGCCACCCAACGGTGTGTGGCGGAGGGCACTTTACGTGCCACTGTCATTACCTCCCTTTCCTGTTCCAGTCGCGTATGGTTCGCGGGAAGAACGACTGTCTGAAAGCCTCCGTGCGCGCTCTAATCTCTCTAATTTTACATTCGTGATCTCCTCGGGAGGTATAAGTAGGGGGAAGCAATATATTCGATACCTCATCCAGAAACGCACCCTCTCGAAACCTGGCGAGCAAGCTACACCGCGATGCAGAGCGCCTCTCTTGCAGAGTCTGCCACTTGAGTTTGTTAAACATCTCCGTAACGCTATCACGGTTACCAAATAACCCTGTGACGAAACGCGCCGCTCTTCTTTGGATCTTCTCTATCTTCTCCGTCAACCCGATCTGGTATGGATCCCACACTGATGAGCAATACTCAAGTATAGGTCGAACGAGTGTTTTGTAAGCCACCTCCTTTGTTGATGGACTACATTTTCTAAGGACTCTCCCAATGAATCTCAACCTGGTACCCGCCTTACCAACAATTAATTTTATTTGATCATTCCACTTCAAATCGTTCCGCACGCATACTCCCAGATATTTTACAGAAGTAACTGCTACCAGTGTTTGTTCCGCTATCATATAATCATACAATAAAGGATCCTTCTTTCTATGTATTCGCAATACATTACATTTGTCTATGTTAAGGGTCAGTTACCACTCCCTGCACCAAGTGCCTATCCGCTGCAGATCTTCCTGCATTCCGCTACAATTTTCTAATGCTGTAACTTCTCTGTATACTACAGCATCATCCGCGAAAAGCCGCATGGAACTTCCGACACTATCTACTAGGTCATTTATATATATTGTGAAAAGCAATGGTCCCATAACACTCCCCTGTGGCACGCCAGAGGGCGAAGAGCAAAGGCGGAGTGCCGTCGGAACGAAACAAAATTTCGATGTAGACCTCCACGCGCGGTATGTCACAAGTCAGCCGGCTCGTCTGAAATCAAAATTGAGTCGACGTTACCGAAGTATGTAAGAGTCTTCAGGAGCTGTACCTCGCTTAAGTTATTTGGTGCATAGGAAACAAAATGGCTGCCACTTGAAAAAAATAGGGTTTTTATCGATTTTTCGACTTCGTCGACCAATTAAAGTATTTATAGTTGATGGAGCGGAATACCAGTGGTACAGCTGCTAGAGAATTTAGTTAGCTTCGTCGGAAACGAAGAATCATGCCGATCGGTTCGGTAGATTTGAAGTTACCACACCGCACGATAAAAAGAGAGTCATTTCGAGAAAAACGCGTTTGAGGTTTTGACTACATATAAATGCAATATTATGCAACTTACGTTCAATCTGCTATTCCGGGTCCATAAACTAGTCCTTCCTCTTCCTCACAGAGGGCGTTCTGCTCGATCTGGGACATCCTGCGCTGCTCCAGAGCCGCTCGTACGGCCGGTGACAAGCGGTTTTCGGCTGCTTGAATCCGGTGGTCGTCCGAATGCTTGGCGAACTGCGTCGAATAGAGTCCCAGGATGACGTCCATCATCGTCATGGTCTACTGAATTGCTGAATACCCTTCGCTGAATCTGCTCACTTGCTCACTGCCAGGAAAGTCGCAATCTCCACGGTCTTCGCACCAGAATGCAAATGCTTGGGGGCTAACTTGCAAACATACGCGTTCAGACCTTCATTTGAATTTTGTGTGTTTCCTCCCAAGCACAGGTACAATAACTCATCCTCCGAAAGAAAAAAACTGGTGCGTGAAAAAGGCCGATTTCAGGCAGGTGCATTTTTTTTTCAACCGCGAATAACAAACATTTCCGTTCCGTATTGGGGAAAACCGTTTCAGGGGTGGATTCTAAACACATTTTTGAATCCAGAAAAGCAGTTTTTAAAAAAAAATCGATTTTTTGAACCAAAAGATAGTAAATCTCCCCTTAATGAACGACTGTTTTTCTGTCCTAAACTGGTCTTTGATCCTGTGCAGCCCGCATTACACGACACACCTAACCTGTGCAAGTCAGAAACAGGAGGACTGCCACCTATCGGCGGAATGTGTGTACTTGGGATTTCACTAGACTGCTTATCCGCCGGGCAGAAATAGGAACTGTTTGTTCTGTTCTGCCGGGGATCTGCGCATGTCTAGTACAAGAGGTGTCTGCGCGCATGCGCAGAACGCAACATTTTGAGCGGGCTTTCTGGTTATTGCTTTCACGTGTGGTCAGCGGAAGAGAAATACGTGAGCTCTTGGAAACTCTTTTGGTTGTTGTGCAAGATATTCTAGACTTTTTCAGTGAGTAATAAATGCAGTAACAAAACAAATGAAAATTCTCTTCTGTGTATTGCCGTTGTCAAAACCTCTATATCTAATGATAGCTTGTTATTGTAGAAAGGAAAGACTGTATAACCGTGCTTATTGAGGCATACAACAGGGAGAGCTGTCTATATTATCCTCTAAATACGCTGTACCATAATAATACGTGTCTACAAATGTTTAATGTGGTGTCACCGCCAGACACCACACTTGCTAGGTGGTAACTTTAAATCGGCCGCGGTCCATTAGTACATGTCGGACCCGCGTGTCGCCACTGTGTGATCGCAGACCGTGCGCCACCACAAGGCAGGTCTCGAGATACGGACTAGCACTCGCCCCAGTTGTACAGACGACGTAGCTAGCGACTATACTGACGAAGCCTCGCTCCTTTGCCGAGCAGATAGTTAGAATAGCCTTCAGCTAAGTCAATGGCTACGACCTAGCAAGGCGCCATTAGTAACATTGCATGTATCTAAAGAGTCTCACTTGTATCGCCACAATCTCCAGATGTACCAAAAGGATGGATTAAAGTTAAGTATTCCACAAGCTACGTGCTTTTCTTTATAACATTCATTACGTATCCTGTTTCAGACTTCACGCCATCCTACTTTAGCTTAGCGCGTGCCTTTCGGATTCCTCTCATTGTGTCTAGGCTGTCTTGTCTAGACACAACATTTAATTCTAAGTTTAACCGTTTTATGTAAATGTGCATACAATTTTACTTTCGATATGTGTGCGTCTTACCTTTATGTTATTTCAGCATTCCAAGAAGGACAGAGCTGACAGAAAAGTTACAAGAGTCAGAGTTGTTGTGACAGGAGCAATGAATGAGGACCATAAAGTCCGTTGCGCATCTTTGCGGCAGCACTATTGGGAAATAGCTTCCCTCACTACCATGTCACTGGCACAAATCCCGTCAAGTACGATCAACAAGGCACAGCCATTCTGAAAGAGTTCCCAAATTCCTGCGCATCTACGGGCCTTAATTCGAACATTAACAGGGAGTATATGCCCTTCTTCCCACCCAGGGATGAAACCGATTCCTATTACTAACATTAGGTCGTCGTTGTGCCTCTCTCCTAACGACTAAGGCGGACACTGTAACAGCAAATGCTGCCTAGGTTGCGTCCTCCGTGTCTAAAATGTGAAACGTCCCCTTAGAAAAATTATTGAATTACTGTGCTGATAAATCTCTGACATTATTTGATTTTCAAACAGCTGAGCAAAACTGAACGTACTCAGACATTTTGCTCTTTACCTATTCTGATCAACACTAAACTGACACACAATATTTTTTAGCGCAACGCAATCTGACTTTCAATAATCCCTACAAAAGAATGGCCCTGACTAACATTAACCTATACCTTTCACAAATCACTTACCTCATAAAAATCTTCGTTACTCGAACTACTGCAATACAGCGAGCGCCACTGCTGCCAGCTAAATAAAAGATTCAAACTTAATAGTGTTCAAAAGTCATAATATATATAGCAGTTCATGACATCCATTCTTACAAATGTACTGCAACTGATGGACACACGTCCAGATCATCCGCTCTCAAAAATCCGCCATCTCACTTCCCCACATCCACCTCTACTGGCGGCTCACTCGAACTGCGCAACGCTACGCGCTGTTCACATCCAGCTGCCGCTGCCCAACACTACAATGGCAGAAAACAATGCAGACTAGCCACAGACTGCACACAGCACAGCCAGTGATCTTCATACAGAGCGCTACGTAACGTTGCCAATAAGAAAACATAAACAGCCTACTTACATAGCCCCTATGCTCCCCACAAAAAATTTTACAAATTGTGTTGGACAGTGGCCAATAATGATTTGATAAAATTTTTCATAATTACAATAACACAGATATCAAATGCACACACTTATTGATAAAATATTGGTCAAAAGCTAAAATTTTCTCAAAGTCTGAGCAGTAAAAGAAAATGCACACGGAAGTAGTGGATTTCCATGCAGTCTTGAAGAAGTAGTGTTGTCCTTCCAACAGAAAGACAATGCTTACTCTTGACATGCTGACAGGTAATGGGCCACAACAGAGCAAACCCACAGCAGAGTCATTCGACGTTTTGAAGAATATTGGTAGGTAGGTCATCATAGAGTAGATCCACTGTAGTCCTGGTAGAGAGTATGGTATTGGTGGGCCACCAGAGGTGCAGACCCACTGCAGTCTTTGTAGAAATAATGGTACTGTTGAGTCAGCAAAGGTGTAGACCCACTGTAGTCCTTGTAGAAATGGCCAGCAGCCATCTGTTGTGACTGTGCAGGTGCACAATCACCATTGAAGAGTCTTGCGGATAATATAGCAAGTCCATGAACCACCATTTGTGCACTCACAAAAATTTTTTTTGAAACGTCCTTAGAACCAGCAATGCTGTTATCCAGTCCCATGCTGAATTATTAACACACATGCAAACACTAACAGTCCCAACTTCTCACATATTGTGCATTACTATGACCAACAGAAACGTGTGCACTGAAATGTAACTTAATTTGAAGAACTGGTGTCTATACAATTATAAATTTAAAACATAAGAATACAATTACAAAGGTACAAAATACAGCATTAAAGAACATAGTAGTACAGATAACATTTGTAGTAATACAGGCTTTACAAAAGAATAGAAATAGACATATACATCAGTGTTACAAGAATTATGACATAATTACATACATAAAAGATCAGAATATCTTTTGAAACATCAACTTCACACAAGAGCGTTAAAACAAAACAGAATTAATAATGTCTATAAACATCTTTACAAAGAAAATAACATATTATTAGAAAAATTCTACAACATAACTCTTATTAGCTAAACACATAAAGACAGGAAAAACGCAAATATACAAGAGTACACAAACACATAGGGGGATAACACAATGGAAAGGACAGGGTTCGTTTTCAGTGTAACATTTGGTACTGCAGTCCAACCCAAAACTTCATTCCATAGATCTTTCGTCTTATTTCAACATTTGTTTTCACCAAAACATCCTATCCAAGCATGCTTTCTGTATTTATATGCTCACATATTTCTTACCTCATTATTTATTTTCCATTATCTTACATCATTTATTTCCAAGAAAATCCTACCTAAACTTGTCGTCTCTAAACCCTACTATTTTTGTTCATATCCTCTTCCAAAATACTTTTTTCGGCCAAACTATATTCTTATAGCTTCTCAATGCATTTCTTACAATTCATCACAACTCGTTCTTTTATCTTTTATATAGCCTACCCCATTTTAAGCTAACTTAAATCTACTGAGCTCAGATATATATATTAAGGAACAAGGCAATGCAGCAGCACAAAACAATTAACACAAACAGCAATGATCAAAAATACAAATGGCGAAGCAAGCAGCATAAATTACAACTAATATAAGGCAATGAGCAGCAAACAAGAAAAATAAATCTGTGGTGTCACCGCCAGACACCACACTTGCTAGGTGGTAGCTTTAAATCGGCCGTGGTCCATTAGTACATGTCCGACCCGTGTGTCGCCACTGTCAGTGATCGCAGACCGAGCGCCACCACACGGCAGGTCTCGAGAGACTTACTAGCACTCGCCCCAGTTGTACGGACGATTTAGATAGCGATGCAACACTGACGAAGCCTCGTTTATTTGCAGAGAAGATAGTTAGAATAGCCTTCAGCTAATTCAATGCTACAACCTAGCAAGGCGCCATAACAATTGATAGTTATCGTATGAAGCATGTCTCATCAAGAACGATGTATACAAATGATGGATTAAAGTTAAGTATTCCAGCAGCTACGTACTTTTCTTTATAGCATTCATTCCGTATCCTGTTTCAGACCTCACGCCATCCTGCGTGAGCTTATAGCGTGCATTTCGGCCTTCTCTAGCAATATAACAAAATCAGTAGTAAACTGGCTTAGCAGAGTAACACAAATTAAAATTCAGTAGCACTATGCCTGGCAAACAGCAGACGCAAATGCTATAACTTATACCTAAACATGACAAAGCTCAAGCAGAAAAAATATTACAGTAAAGATGGCCATGTCTAATATCTATGTCACATCTTAACACTAGAGTGATGCATCACGATAACTTACTCTAGCAGACAAGTTACCAAATCGTTAAAAAAATTATTTATGGAATTCCTGTGAAGAGAAATGTCTTTTTGTGCTCCCTCATTTTTTTGGAAGTAGAACATAAAATTATTGTTTAATGGATCTGTATACAGAAAATATTTACATTAGTACATCTATTAAATTTTATTTTAACCAACACTGCAGTGCAGCTAGAAACTAGATATTAAACAAAATGAGCAAATAAATATATATAAAGGAAGGCATGAAACGTAATTCACTAGGCAAATGGCGTCTCCAAAGGCAGTAAAAAAAGTCTCTCAACTAGAAAGACAATAGATGTAAAAATGTTTCTCATCATTTAATTAGGCAATTTAGCAAATATCATAAATTAAGAGCTCCAGAGTGTAATCATATGTTTTCAAGTTTGAGCGTGTCGTATTTGCATTGCTTTCTACAAAGATATGTCAATAGCGAGAATAATGGCCTCTTTTTTTCTCCACCTAATGGCTTTCTTTTTTCAGGCGACTATCACTCAGCTGGGCGCCCACAACACATTACGTCAAGGTCACTTACCTTTCTTACCGAAATTTACAACAGAAGTTTCCGCTACAGTGACAGTTTGATACAAATAAAATTTCGAGGTCGAGAATTTGCGTTACAAATGTGTGGAAACATAATCCTATAAATATAACAGTGTCCAAAAAATTTTCGCCAGCATTGTGATACATTCACGCATCTACACACATTTCATAACTCTTAAAGTCCGATTCTTGGTTTCCAACATCCGTTTTCACAAACCAGAGTCCCTAACTTCTTCTCATTATTCATATATATATAAACACGTAATCACATTCCTCATACATGGTAACATCAACTTATTGATCATAAACGTACCTCAACAGCATAATACGCATCATCGTCGTAATAATAACATCATAACACCTCAGTCAAATCTCAAAAACGTCGTAGCTTTCTGCAATAATTTCAAAACCTAGAAAAAATTCTCTGCTCATTTCAATAGTGTCATCTACCTCAAACGTGCTTTAAAAATCATGATCCTATTCCAAATACATCATTCAAAGCTCTCATAGTATCACAATGGTTCCGAAAAAATATGAACAGTTCACAAAGTACAGACAAAATACAATTTCATAAGTGTGAAGTTATCCAACTGTGTAATTGTGTAAACATGTGTCACTGATGTAGTAAAAAAAATGTTTGTCTCTCAGTTAAATGATCAGATAGCTGTGTAATTTATGTGTTAGAGAAATATGGTACTGATGTGTAAAGTTGTATAAGCAAATACCATATTAGCTAGGGCTCCTTGTGGTTGCCAAACACATGGTATGCAAAGTAAGCGTGTACCCCCCTGAGGATTAATGTAATTATACCGTCAGGTGTTACAGATTACAGCAATGGAATGAAATTTATCAACGAAAATTTTCTTTGTAATTCAACAATCTTTAAAAATAAATGTTTTAAGTATACGATTAATCACTCAAATACGTGTACTGTAGCGCTAAACTGTGCGTCTTGTCGCAACATAATCTCTGTGGAAGTGTCGTAGTTATCGTCCTCCGAAAGCTAAGTTCTGTAGAAGTCAATGTACTTACCTCATGATAAACAAAAGTGAAATGCTTTGCGTATAGATATCGTAGTTATTATGCTTATTGGCGTGATGAAGAAAGTACTGTGCTGTAACGTATTGTTGTGCTACGAAAAAGGCTGTCTCATTGTAGCTATACCACAAAAGTTACTACTAAAACATGTTTTACTTTCCAGAATAATACAGAAAAACTGTGCAGATATAAAACAGATACAGTGCAAAAGCAATAATGTAAATTGTGTCACACATTAGTAGCGCTGTGATATAATCGTGTAGCTGTCAAAGAAACCAAATACTAAGTCATCGTTAATCTCACAGAAAGTATTTCAAATAAAGAACGTCTTTTCTAGTAAACCAAAATGTTGCATTAAAATCTCATTAGCAGTATATGTTCTAAGTATGTAAGCCTTATAGTCGTTACGTAATCGTGCAATTAACAAGCAAGAATGTACACACACAATAACATCGTGTCGTATGTTCACTGTAACAATGCACTCGTAAATACTGTCTAAATATATTCCCTAGGTTCTAGACTAGATAGTTAACTTCAAAACATAGTTGCATGTTAACAGTTTCTCAGTGTGACAAATTGTACTAGTAGCGTGAAGTGAAAAATTTTATGGCAAAGACTTAGTTAAAAAGCAGATTATCTTTCAATAAACGGTTTGACATGTGAAATGTGGTGCAATCCTTTACTCTTCCTACTATGCAGAGCTCCAGCTTCAACGGAATTATCATGTGGTATATGGTACATCGGTAAAGAATGCTCAAATTTTTCTCAAGGTTAGCGTCTATGTTATTTTTCTCTGAGCCAGCCGACACACGTGGCTGCCTGCGGTGCGGGTCCTTGTCTGTCTCTTTGTTGGCGTGCCTCGTTATTGGGATTAGGAGACCTAACTTCTACAAATTCACCTTGCCGAGAGGGCCCAACCCTGTTTGAACCCCGCCAGTTCTGATGAAATTCGGGTCTGTCGTTATGATCATATCGTCTGTCGTCATGTCGGTAGATTCCATAGTTTCTTTCTTGTCGGTCGCGTGGTGGAGAATTTCTCCCTGAATCGTAACTGCGCGCTGGACCGTTGCGTCTGAAGTTATTCTGACTACCTCGATAATAATTATTTTGGTTCCCATATTGTCTGTTTCTCTGATTGTCTCTGTGATAGTTATTACCGTGGAGAGGTGATCTTTCCCTGTAATTATTACTACTCTGCCAACGGTTGTCAAACGGGTGGTGTCTGTTTTGGTCACGATTTACGTTGTAAGAATAGCCTTGTCATGTCCATTTATTATTTCTGTCAATGCGGAATTGTGACGGATGTGACCTGTAATTTTGTGCTCCTGTTTTCGCGTTCCGCTATTGTCATTGTCAATTTCCAATTCTTGTAACAGTCCCTGAAAAGCTTCAATGTCGTCTTTGCAACGTCCTGCCAAAATAATATGTCGTAAATGTTCAGGCAATTTGATTAAGCAAATGTGGATGAGTTCTGAGGGGCTGTATGGGTTTGACAGGTACTGATTCTTGTGCAACACGTCTTCAAAATATTTCACAAGACTGGAAAATTCAGATTGTTCGAAATGTTTCATCATTATGATGCTATGTTTTACTCAGTCTTGTGTGGCTTGAGACCAATATGCTGAGAGGAAGGCATAGTAAAATTCTCCTTAACTGTGGCAATCGTGAATGACCGATCGCATTCTTACAGCTGGTTCATTCTCTAAGCAGCCACACATAAGTTCTAATCTCTGCTCTAATGACCAGTTGGGAGGAAAACAATGGGAGAATTGATGAGGCCACGCTTGTGGATGAAGGTCGTTGCCGAAATTCTTAAATGTTTTGAATTTACGTATTGTAATAAACAGCTTATAGTCAAAATCATCATGTCGGCGAGTCGCATGTCGGTCATTGTTACGTCGTTTTGGCGGTTCCATCTCAAAATTAGGTGTACCTTGCAAAATTTCTTTCACAATTTCCGAAGTGCCCTGTGTTATTATTTAGTGGCTGTTCCGTATTTCTATGTCCCTCTTCCCGTATTGGAGCAAGAGTGTCCTCTGAAATATGTAATTCTTGTATTACCTGTGTCAACTAATCTATTACTTCCTGGATTTCTCTTTGATGTTGCGTATTAATTTGATTCTGATTTTTTTTTATTTCCTAATTTGTTCGTACTCTTCTGGGTCAGTGAAGGCTACAGGTCTTGTGTCATTCAGATCATCATCCACCTTTGTAGATAAGTTAGTGAACTGATCCGAAAGTTCGGCTACTTTCTCCGATAGTGAACTTATTTCCTCAGTGTGTTTTTCTGAACCAAGTTTCAGAGTGCCCATTTGTGTTGAAATCGTATCTACTGTGTTCTTTAAGTTTTCCTGAGTTTTTGCAAGTTGCGTAACCCAATCGGTAGATGCAACTGATTCAGTCTTAGCTTGCAAGGTCTCATGATTTTCATGAAAAATAGTTTGCAGTTCTTTTATGGCTGCTTCGTGATTCTGTAATGTATTTTCATGCCGCGAAAAAATAGGTTGGAAATGCTCACAAATTTGTGTTTTTACGTGATTACAGACTTTTTGACATTTCGATTCGATTTTATGTAACTCAGTAGTTAAATCTTCACGTGTTTGTTCAAGTGTGGTGTCTAACTTTTGAAGCTTTTGTCCCATTTGTTGCATTAATTGTAATAACAATGCACTGGTGTCTGAAACATGTTCCTCAGCTCTATTCGGCAGTGCATTTGAACCGGCAATGTTCGCATTTTGAAAAGCAGAAAATGTGTCTTGACTTATTTGAGAAAACGGTGAGGACGCAAAACCTGAATCTACAGTATTTGCAAGATTGTGTCCTGTCATTTCGTATTCCTGAGGCGAGCTGTTTCCGACCGATCGATTGATAATGCTTCCCTGTTCACTAATTGTTTCACTGTCCACACCATTATTTGCCGCCCGCTCCATTTCCCTAGGCACAATTACCAAATTACTACTATGAACATTAGTTAATTCATTACATGGTGGCGCTAACACACTGCTTTCGTCTTCGCTGTCATTCTTCAGTTTACTTTGGAGCATAGTATTACGTTTTTCACACGCCATAATTATCACGTCTTTCACACGATAACAAGAAAAGCACAATTTGAATAGCAAAAATAAGAAAACACATTAACATAGCACTGAAAATAATATCTCGTTAATTGCAAGCGCAGCTGCGAAATACTTGGTGCAAATTTACATGCATGCCACAACTGTTTTACTGTACAACAATGAAAAACTACAATTACATAGGAAATTCTCTCTATAATTACGCACTAGCAATAAACAATAGCTACACTGATTACACAAACTACAAGAAAAATCAGAAGATTCCAGTGAGGTGTCCTCGGCTAAGGGTCGATATATGAAACGTTCCCTTAGAAAAATTATTGAATTACTGTGCTGATAAATCTCTGACATTATTTGATTTTCAAACAGCTGAGCAAAACTGAACGTACTCAGACATTTCGCTCTTTACCTATTCTGATCAACACTAAACTGACACACAATATTTTTTAGCGCAACGCAATCTGACTTTCAATAATCCCTACAAAAGAATGGCCCTGACTAACATTAACCTATACCTTTCACAAATCACTTACCTCATAAAAATCTTCGTTACTCGAACTACTGCAATACAGCGAGCGCCACTACTGCCAGCTAAATAAAAGATTCAAACTTAATAGTGTTCAAAAGTCATAATATATATAGCAGTTCATGACATCCATTCTTACAAATGTACTGCAACTGATGGACACACGTCCAGATCATCCGCTCTCAAAAATCCGCCATCTCACTTCCCCACATCCACCACTACTGGCGGCTCGCTCGAACTGCGCAACGCTACGCGCTGTTCACATCCAGCTGCCGCTGCCCAACACTACAGTGGCAGACAACAATGCAAACCAGCCACAGACTGCACACAGCACAGCCAGTGATTTTCATACAGAGCGCTACGTAACGTTGCCAATAAGAAAACATAAACAGCCTACTTACAAATGCTGTGAGACATAAACATAGATAATCATTTGCTTGTACATGACATAAAAGGAGCACTTTAGGCCGCAATTCTCTATCATCGTAACTTTTTTTTCACTGTAGCTGAATAAGATAACAATAACTGCTTAATAAATAGGAAGCTCTCAGAAGCTTCAGTAGGAGTAAATAGCACAAATAGCGGCTTTACAAAATTATCAGTTTTCACACTCAACGACGTAAGCAAGCCTGGGTTTCGAATACTTACCCTTGGGGCGCTAGCGCAGACTTGCACGTAGAGTGACTTTGTATAGTCTCTCCAAGTACACGTTAGGTGATGATGGAAGCCCCATACTCCTTTCAGAGCGTAGGGGACGATGCGGGAGACCCGCAGCGCTGTACTAGGCAAAGTCCTAGCAGAGGTGGTTTGCCATTGCCTTCCTCCGACCGTAATGGGGACGAATGGTGATGATGATGATGATGATGAATACGACACAACAACACCCAGTCATCTCGAAGCAGGTGAAAATCCCTGACCCCGCCGGGAATCGAACCCGGCACCCCGTGCTCGGGAAACGAGAACCCTACCGCGAGACCACGAGCTGCGGACACACGTTACGTATACCGTGTAATAGAGCTAAAGAAAAAGTTGGCAGTTCCAGACTTGTACGCTTGGAGCGCTAGTGCAGACTTGTTTTTACGATAGGTTCAATTGGTTCAAATGGCTCTGAGCACTATGGGACTGAACTGCTGAGGTCATTAGTCCCCTAGAACTTAGAACTAGTTAAACCTAACTAACCTAAGGACATCACACACATCCATGCCCGAGGCAGAATTCGAACCTGCGACCGTAGCGGTCTCGCGGTTCCAGACTGCAGCGCCAGAACTGCGCGGCCACTTCGGCCGGCTTTACGATAGGTGTGGAACACTAGCTGACGGCAGGAGAGTTTCGAGCGTGTGAAGGTCGTTCGTTTAAATGTCACAGCCTAGTTACTCGTTCTTGCTTGAGTTCTCAGTTGCAAATCTGGAGCAAAGACATTCTGTACCAGGCTATGCGCTGCTTAGTGTATTACGTCTCTGACTTGTCGAACGAATGCAAGTCGTCTTGTATTTACTCTGAAGGCAGCGTTTACTCTCGAATCACAGCCCACTACGGGCCTTGCCACGTGTTTAAGAGCCCTGTTGAAAGGTGGACAAAGCATTCTGTTCTGTTCTGAAGTTTTGTCTCGTCTCGCCACTTTTGGGCTTTGACATGGGAGACTGCTGTGGTAGCTTGCTTATAGATACTGGATACTGGCGCTTAGGTTACTTTCTGATGGCCATCCTCATGCAAGGAGCTACGAGAATTACAGTGAGGTGTCGGCCTGAACTTGTACCTGTTTGTAGCATTTTCAGCTCTTTAAGAGTGCCTTCACTTGCGTTCAAAACTAACTACTGTTCTTCAAAAACGTAAGTCGTGACCCAAGCGGCATGCACGTAGTACAGTTTAGGTTCGTACAAAGGGTAGGCGTGCTATCTGCATCACGTTGCCAGTAATTGAACTATGTTAAGAATTTGCTAATGTGCCTAGAATTTTTCTTTCTTCAGTTTTTCACAAATAGTGACCCTGTATACCACGTGGCCCATCACAGAACAAGTGTAATCTTCAGTTTTCTATTTCTTTTGAAATGAGTCTCAATAGTCGGGAATTTATCTAAAATACCTATGATTTATTTTCCTTCCCAGTCACTTAATGAACCCCACGCTAAAAATACTATTGCACACGTGCCTTTACGTCCACATTCACATCTGCATCTAATTTGAGAACGAACGTTATTGTGAAACCTGCTTTCAGCAGAAATATTAATCAAGGTGAAGACAAACTGCTATCAGCAGAAGCTTTTTTCATTTCTTTGCATGCCTTTAGAGCACATAAACTGAGATTTTCGAGACTACTTGCTGTTTATCAGGTGATATTTGAAATTCTTTCTTCATTGATCATCACATTTCTTGTTCTTGCGTATACAGTGCTATCAGATGGAGGCCTAGCTACACTCCTGTAGCACTTGGTCTGCCTACAAGGAAGATCAGCAGTACATCCACCGAATCAGGTTATGAAACTTTAAGAAGTAATTGTGGGTAAATCCATTCAAACATTCATCCACGCCCCCATTTCTTCCCTCTGTGCAATGTAAACATCCCTCTCTTGGACATATTTATGAAACCGTTGTCAAATAGTATTATAGATTATATTTTTACGTAAAATTTGGTGGAAAAGGATCACACTTTAGGTCTTTTTTTAAGTTAATTGCTCTCATGTACTTCCAGTTCATTTACAAAAAATGTAGAATGTTTACAAGTATAATGAACAAATGCAAACGAGTGTTGGCTGAACTGCTTCTGCTGTGAGCACCATCGCCATTAATTGATCATATATGGTAAGTAAACAAATTCGCAGAATCAGCTCCGTTTATTTTGTATCAGACGTCGTGCACATATTCAGAAAGAGTGTACTGGTTCGTCTGTAAAACAACGCGTCAATTTCCCCTGAATTAATTGAGTTTGGCAAAACTTCTCATAGCAAAAGGAGACCGCTGACGTGTGCGAAAGGTCGCCGGCTACTGCATGACAACAAACAGTTCCTCGATAATGACGTCAGTTTCATTTACTTTTGTCTCGATGAAAACGTCTGACAGAGAGGATGCTAGAATACTATAAATGCTCATTTCAGGATACCCGACACGAATACTCGTATTCAGTCAACACTTCAGCTACGTATGTTTTTTGTTTTGCTTTAACTAACCCGGTGTCTGGCTATTTGCCTTAACCACAATGCTACAGCCGCATACCACTGCCGGTTATCAGAACACAAATGCGCCAAAGGCTTACTTCCATCACAGTGAAGTATTTTGTGGAAGCATTCCACCCAACGGACCCCCTTGGCTTCTGTGAGGTTATCAGGCACTCAGCGTTATGAAATGTTTCCTAACGTAAAGTCAGCTGTTTGATATTTCCACAACAGTCCCTGATCCACTGGTGGGGAATAATCGTATCTGCTAATGTTTTGTGTGTTATCGTTTATTCAGTTTCTCCACATCAACTGGGTTTTGTCCCTTCTCGACGTACAGACAATGGTCAGTTGTCATCCACTTTGGCTTTTTTTTTGTTTCCACTTTTCTTTAGAACAGTTGAAAGATAAAGTCGCTGTCTTCTAAGAGATGTTATGCAGCTTTAACTAAGTTTGATTACTGACTGTAAATGTACGAAAGTACCGAGGAATGGAGAGAAGAAAACATGAAAGAAGGTTAGAATTTAACGTACCGTTGACAACCAGGTGATTAACGACAAACAACCATTTCAAAGTTGAAGTACTACTCGGTTCCCTGCGGTAAACACTGGTTTCTGATGGAGTAGTGCACTCGCAGATTATGAAACATGTTTTCCTAGTATTTAGCAGGTGCACAGTCATTTATAATTTTAATATTTGATCTATGGAAAGCTAAAGAAATACTGTCCTGATGGTTAAAGTTCTTCTGGCTGTTGCATCGCATCATTTTATGAAATATTTTAAATATAAAATATAAAACCGCGCGGTGTAGCCGAGCGGTCTCAGGCGCCTTGCCACGGTTCGCGTGGCTTCCGCCGTCAGAGGTTCGAGTCCTCCCTGGGGCATGGGTGTGTGAGTTGTGCTTAGCGTAAATTGGTTTAAGTTGGATTAAGTAGTGTGTAGGCTTAGGGACCGATAACCTCAGCAGTTTGGTCCCGTAAGACCTTACCACAAATTTCCAATTTCCAAAATATACAACCGATGTTTCAACCGTATTACAACGGGCTTTCTGAGGACAAGACTGTTTTTTCAGGAGGAAAAGTGTTCCCAATTATTACGAACAATCGGAGTCATTAGGTTTTATTCACGAAACTTTATTGGCCTCTGAATGATGACGAAAGGAAGAGCATAGGAAGGAAAATACTCGCGGACTACGCACGAACGGCTTCCTTTTACTATCACGAATGCTAACCAATTACACTGCCCTTTTCGTCATGACTAGCCTGTTATATTCTCGGGCCAGTGAAGCTTCACAAATATGACGTATTGACACCGGTTTGTATGCAATAAAAAGGGGCACTTTTCCTCCTGCAAAACCTGTCTTGCCATCAGGAAGGCCGATGTAATACGATCATTACGTCGGTTTTGTAGTTTTTATAAAATACTTTAAATATAATGACGCGATACAACATCCAGAAGAACTTGAAACATCAAGACACGTTCCGCGGAAGCCTACGTAGTTACGTCAAAATATTATTCTACTATGCGTCCTCATGAATCTATTACACCGGATGCTCTTCTCTCGAGAAGCACAAAAGAACAATTTAAAAGCTAGTGCAGAAAGCAGTGATTGTACGGCTGCATCCTTTCCTAAATCGAATATGACCTCGAGATGGACACGCTGATAGTAAAACTGATTCTGCTGAGGGAATCATTCATTCCATGCCATAAAATGTCGTAATGCCTTTTTTTTGGGTAATATTGAGAGTATATGCTTTTCACGGAGTGTAAGTGCGTACTGTAGAAAACAAAGGAACATCAAAGAGCGCAAACAGGAGTCGAACTTGGCTATAAATTAGAGGAAAGATCAGTAATGGTTCAGTCTGGTTGAGCCCTGGCAGCGAGCACGCATTACATTAAAAGTCAGAAAAACTGAAGAAGACGAATGTTGTGGCACAAAACGGAAAATAATATATTAATTACTTAAACCATGGATAGAAGCGAATGGATAACTTTCAAAATACTTTGGCTTGACTAAATCCGAGTTCCGATTTGTACCCTCCTATTCAGACTCATGATTTGATATACATAAGAATAATATTAAACTGAGTTTCTGTTCTGGCATGTTTGTAGTGATTTTTGTTCTTTTACATTTTTACACTTTCTATCATTTTGTCAACCCTTTCAGTCAACATAGCACTGAATCTTCCATAAAATTTATTTACGAATAATTTGAACATATAGTAAAGGTAATTTTAATTAAAAGAATTTGTTGTTATTTGAAACCGAATAAAGTAACAGTTTCATATTGATATGAAGATCGCTTGTTGGTGAGCTGAAACTAGTTATCAAAAAAGATACTTTTGCGATCTACATCTAGGATTTTTAACCCATACATTTTATAAGGTTCAATCAGCAAAGCTACGAGTAAGTGTTATTGGTTTTTCTGAAAGCTGCGGCTTGTAACCTCCCCCTCACTTATCGACCTTAATGACAGTAAAAAATTAAACCTCGTGTACCTAATGGAAATTTGGGAAAAGCAATCGTCACCGAAGTTAATCTGTCGGTAAAGAGGGAGGAAAGGGTTACATCTAAATGAAAGGAAAAATGCAAATGAAATTGGTGGAAATTAATTTTGAAAAGGGGTAAGGTTAATAAAGAAAGTAAATGTGCGGTCGTTACGTTAACAATTAATTGGCGTTAATTAGATATTTGAGATTTGGGGAAAATTACGGTCGCCAGTCCCATGGACAACTACTATAATAACTGAAAATGAAAGATTAATGCACATATATTTAGAACCAAAAGCGTGGCAACTGAAGGTTGACACGTGTAGTGTGAAAACTGAATGTTTGTCAGAAGTAATAAATTTCGCTACACTCTGACTTAATTTGGCAAAAGAATTAATAAAACAGGAAATTTGAAAGTTAATTTAGTGACTGAATTAATAGTGAACTTTGTTTCTGAAGCACTACGAAAATCAATAAAATAAGGTTAGTCTTGGGCTACCTCAACAACCATTTCAAAAGCTACTTGAATCTACGCTATTTAGTATTAAGAGATTTAACTTTGAACTTGAATTAAATGATTCTGAACAATTAACAATAGTAAAATTTAGTACGTACCAAGCTGGGCTGCAGTCACAGGTAAGCTAAAATATGGTAACAAAACTCGCACTCTTAATTTGTGCTTGTGTAATCTAAATATTTTAGCCAGCTATGAATACTTTAAATGAATTTTGAAATTAAAGCAGTGAAATGGAATGATATTACTTTAATGCTGGCGTTTGAATTTCAACGACGCTCGGGTTCATTCCGGAAAAGGAAGGGACCCTGCTTGGTAATGCAATTGGGACAATGAGCAACAAAGGTTCATGCTAAGTTGCTGTAATTATAGTTACGAAAATGGAACAGTTTGAAAAGCTGAGGTCTGCCATACAGTTCTAAAACTTTACGTGCTTCCAGTCTTCCTTGTTGGCTGATTGAAGGTTTGAAGCCGTCGATCGAGGAGGTGGCGACAGTCACTCATTGTCGGCCGTCGCTGTTGCAGAAGCTGGATGTTGGCGCGCCTTCTTCTCGACACGGTCACCAGGCGAAGCGGGCTCTTGGTGTGCGCCAGCTAGCGGTTCCCGTCCGCGACACCGTCTCAGAAACTATCGTAGCAAGTCGAGGGCAATTACATGCTGCCCAACCCCGAAAGCGCGGCAACTCGCGGGAGCGTCACACAACACACCTGCTCCACCGCCTTACTCCAGCCAGACTCTGCTCTGCCCGCGCTCCATACGGCAGAGTTAACACTACCAAAGATCCTAAACACTTTGGTTCTCCACACGACCTATCGATGTAATCGTTCGATAGCGTAGTTTTCCCTAGGCAAGACCCAGTGTAAAAATACAAAACAAACCAATTATACAACGACATAAATGAATATATATATATATATATATATATATATATATATATATACAAATAGGAAAACAATAACAATATATAAAGACACAGAAATGTCATATCTTCAGGTAACAAAATAAGGAAAAAATTTATGGTACAATAGATGGAAATAGGAGGATATGCATTTCTGGCGTTACAAGCTGTTTATTGCTTCAGATGGCACCGTATTTTCCTTGATGAGCGATGGTGCAACAATAGTGGCAGCCATTATTGAGTGAGTAAGATGCATGTTTTGTTGTTGAAAGTGTTAATAATAAACAAACATCCTGTGAAGTTTTGGTTCGTTAATCTAAATTTAATACCGCCTCAAATATCAAATGGAGTGGTGAACCTACAACTCTGGGCGAAAGTATATCAGCTAAGATTAGCTTTCATAAAGGGATGTCGAACAGTTGCACTAAAATATACGCCTCTATCTCTGACGTCGACCTCTCGTAGAATTTTACAACATTTTTTTAATGATCGCTTATTATGAAATTTCTGGAGACCGAGAATCTCATCTACAGATATCGACATGGGTTCCCTAAAGAACAATCGCGTGAAACCCAACTCGCGCTTTTCTTCCACGAGACGTAGAAAGCCGTAAGACATCGGCGCCTAGGATGATGCTGTATTCCTTAACTTCAAGAACATCAGACCAGCTGCGTCACTGGTTTGAAGAGTTTCTAGGAAACAAAACACAACGTGTCATTTCCGACTTCGAACGTACCCCGAAGCGGTGTTAGAGGACCATTGGTACCCGCAACATACAAGGTGCGGCAGCGTTCATAGTAGGATATTAAAAACACACCATCAGGCAGTAACTGTAATTTATTTATTGCCACTTATGTCAATTAATAGTTAAAGGTATGCCATTTACTAATGTTTGAGTCATTGTCCATCGCGTCGATTACTTTTTGAGTATAACTCCTGTCAAATGATGCCTCCTCTGCACAACACATTCATCTAGGAAGCTTTCCACAACTCGGCGTAACGTATTCTCTGGGACGTTGCCGACGGCAATTCTGATGCAATCCTTCAACTCAGGAATGGTGGCACAAAGTGTTTGGAACACTTCTTGCTTCAGGTAGCCCCAAAGGAAAAAGTCTGCACATGAAAGGTCAGGTGAGCGAGGCGGCCAGGAAATGCCACCGAAACGGGAAATTACTCGACCGGGAAATGTCTGTCGCAAGAAATCCATGCAAATTCTGGCTGTACGTGAGGTCCCTCCGTCTTGTTGAAACCATGATTGTTGCACATCCACATCGACCATACCTAACTGGGGAAGAACGAAGTCTTGCAGCATCTTCAGGTAGCGTTCACTGGTGACAGTACCAGCCACACCGCTGTCATCCTCAAAGAAGTAAGGGCCAATAATCCCAAAGGAAGGAACTCCACACCACACTGTGACACGAGAACTGTGCAAGGGCTTGATGCGCTGTTCATGCGGGTTTACATCACTCCAATAAGGCATATTCTGCTTATTCACTGCACCACATAACTCGAAATGAGCTTCATCTGACATCAGGTTGGTGTGCGACATGTGTGGATTTTGGCGAAGGAGACCACGCATGGTCAAGCAGAATGTTTCGCGTTAATCCCAGTCGCCAGGCCTACTTTCCTGAAGAGTCTGCAGCTTATGTGGGTGAAAATGGAGGTCTTCGTGCAGTATTCTCCTGAATGAGCGGTCGGACATATGCACAGTTTGCGCATGACGATCTTTTTGGGCTACGCAACAGTGCAGCCACGAACATTTTCCCCGGATTCTGGTGTCCGCACAGTTCTTTCACTTCTTCCCGCTTTGCCATTGCAAACAGAACCTGTTGCTCGGAATTCACGTACCCACCTCACAATGATCCGTCCATCTGGAACTTTCTCATGACGGCCCAAGTTGAAATGTTGCCGAAATAGACGTTGGGTAGCAATAACAGAGTCGTTATTCTTGAAATAACTTTCAACAGCAAAGGCTCGATGCTGTGTACTCCACCGCTCCGTATGACTGTCACACTCGAAACGGCAGCTCATTAGTACACGAATAAGACACGAGCTGGCGCGCATTCCTGCAGTACGTCACTGAACTACGCAAATCAAATTACGCTACGAACGCTGGCACACCCTGTATGAAAATGATCTAGTGGATAGGGTCGGAAGTTCCATGGCGCGTTATCCTGGCTATAGTGTTGCATTCCGTCTTCAGGCGACGAGTGGCCTACCGGGACCATCCGACCGCCGAGTCATCCTCAGTTGAGGATGCGGATAGGAGGGGCGTGGGGTCAGCACACCGCTCTCCCGGTCGTTATGATGGTATTCTTGACCAAAGCCGCTACTATTCGGTCTATTAGCTCCTCAATCGGCATCACGAGGCCGAGTGCACCCCGAAAAATGGCAACAGCGCAAGGCGGCCTGGATAGTCACCCATCCAAGTGCCGACCACGCCCGACAGGGCTTAACTTCGATGATCTCAGGGGAACCGGTGCATCCACTGGGGCATGGCCGTTGCCGACGATGGTGTTGCAACCCTAGGAAATTGTAGCGAAATGCGGGATGACCTGCTAAGGGTCGACCCTTCATATGAGGATTTGCAGTTGACCCTCAATGTAAACAAGTGTAAGGTATTGTGCATAAAATGGCAAAAGACCCATGATTACACGATTGCAAAAAATCACTGGAAGCAGTTACATCCATAAAATATCTAGCATCAAGCGTACAGAGCGATTCAAAGTGGAACGACCACGTAAAACTAATCGCAGTTGAAAATGACAGACTGAGATTCACAGGTAGAATCCTCAGGAATGCAATCCACTCACAAAGAAGGTAACTTATAAAATCCTCGTTCGACCAATACCTGAATATTGCTCGTCAGTATGGGATACGCACCAGACAAGGCTGAAAGAGGAAATGGAGAAGCTCCAAAGAAGAGCAGCGCATTCCGTAAGCGCGAAAGCGTCACGGACATGCTCAAACAATTACAGTGGCAGACATTGCAAGGGAGGTGTTCTGCATCACGGTGCGGTTTACCGTTAAAGTTCCGAGAGCTTACGCCTCTAGAACAGTCACCCAATATATTGCTCCTTCCAATGTACTCGTACGTCTAGCGGAAGTCTATGACAGTAAAAACAGAGGAAATCGAAATCACACAGAGGTTTACCAGCAATCGTTTCTCTGCAAACCGTTGTGACTGGAAGAGAAAACGAAGGGAGTGACAGCGGCACACGAAGTACCCTCCGCCACACACCGTAAGGTGGCTTGTGTATTATAGATACAGAATCTCGTACTCACAGGAGCTGTCGATTAGGGTGTTTCGATTGATGTCACAAAAGAAATGTACTTAGATCTCAAAGGGTCAGGAAAATCTGAATTAATGATGCTCTTACTCTTATAAGAGAACCAACTTAATCTGAGTCTAAAAAGTCACGAAAATGTAATTACTTACATCTACATCTACATCCATACTCCGCAAGCAACCTGACGGTATGTGGCGGAGGGTACCTTGAGTGCCTCTACCGGTTCTCCCTTCTATTCCAGTCTCGTATTATTCGTGGAAAGAAAGATTGTCGGTACGCCTCTGTGTGGGCTCTAATCTCTCTGATTTAACCCTCATGGTCTGTTCGCGAGATATACGTAGGAGGGAGCAATATACTGCTTGACTCCTCGGTGAAGGTATGTTCTCGAAACTTCAAAAAAGGCCCGTGCCGAGCTACTGAGCGTCTCTCTTGCAGAGTCTTCCACTGGAGTCTATCATCTCCGTAACGCTTTCGCGATTATTAAACGATCCTGCAACGAAGCGCACTGCTCTCCGTTGGATCTTCTCTATCTTTTCTATCAACCCTATCTGGTACGGATACCACACCAGTGATCAGTATTCAAGCAGTGGGCGAGCAAGTGTGCTGTAACCTACTTTCTTTGTTTTGGGATTGCATTTCCTTAGGATTCTTCCAATGAATCTCAGTCTGGCATCTGCTTTACCAACGATTAATTTTATATGACCATTCCATTTTAAATCACCCACAATTCGTACTACCAGATAATTTATGGAATTAACTGCTTCCAGTTGCTGACCGCCGGCCGGGTGGCCGAGCGGTTAAAGACGCTGCAGTCTGGAACCGCACGACCGCTACGGTCGCAGGTCCGGCCTCGGGCATGGATGTGTGTGATGTCCTTAGGTTAGTTAGGTTTAAGTAGTTCTAAGTTCTAGGGGACCGATGACCTTAGAAGTTAAGTCCCATAGTGCTCAGAGCCATTTGAACCATTTTTTAGTTGCTGACCTGCTATGTTGTAGCTAAATGATAAGGGATCTTTCTTTCTATGTATTCGCAGCACATTACACTTGTCTACATTGAGATTCAATTGCCATTCCCTGCACCATGCGTCAATTCGCTGCAGATCCTCCAGCATTTCAGTGCAATTTTTCATTGTTACAACCTCTCGATATACCACAGCATCATCCGCAAAAAGCCTCAGTAAACTTCCTATATCATCCACAAGGTCATTTATGTATATTGTGAATAGCAACGGTCCTACGACACTCCCCTGCGGCACACCTGAAATCACTCTTACTTCGGAAGACTTCTCTCCATTGAGAATGACATGCTGCGTTCTGTTAGCTAGGAACTCTTCAATCCAATCACACAATTGGTCTGATAGTCCTTATGCTCTTACTTTGTTCATTAAACGACTGTGTGGAACTGTATCAAACGCCTTGCGGAAGTCAAGAAACACGGCATCTACCTGGGAACCCGTGTGTATGCCCTCTGAGTCTCGTGGACGAGTAACGCGAGCTGGGTTTCACACGATCGTTTTTTTCGAAACCCATGCTAATTCCTACAGAGTAGACTTCTAGTCTCCAGAAAAGTCATTATATGTGCTCCAAAATTCTGCAACTGATCGACGTTAGAGATATAGGTCTATAGTTCTACACATCTGTTCGACGTCCCTTCTTGAAAACGGGGATGACCTGTGCCCTTTTCCAATCCTTTGGAACGCTACGCTCTTCTAGAGACCTACGGTACACCACTGCAAGAAGGAGGGCATGTTCCTTCGCGTACTCTGTGTAAAATCGAACTGTCGCCCCATCAGGTCCAGCGGCCTTTCCTCTTTTGAGCGATTTTAATTGTTTTTCTGTCCCTTTGTTATTTCGGTTGTGAAACAAGTACTACAAGCTGCTCTTGATTGAAGAAGGAGCAAACGTACGTTAGCGTAATAAAGGCTGACAGACGAAAAAGAAAGGCGAATAACATGAATTCCGACAGGCAACTGTTGTCGGCGAGAGTGTTCTCCTAAAGACGACGATCTGCGCTAAAGGTGTGTGCCAGAGCGCATGCGCGTCGGCGGTCGGTCGATACGGGCGCGCCGGCACCACGGACCCACACACAGCCGGACAGGTAATTACGCCGATCTGCACAAGTGCCTCCGTAATGGACAGCACAAAGTGAAAAACTTTTGATTAACAAAATTTTTGCCGCCTCCCTCGCCTCCATCACGCCGTTCTGCAGCCGAACGACCTACCGGCGCCGCGGTCGCAGCTGTTACGAACGCAAGCATAAGAGATCGGCTCGAAACCAGGCACGGGAAAAAGTTGCGACCTTACCTGGAGATTCCAGAGAAAGCATCTGGGCTTTCACGTACTCTCCACAACGCCAGCATCAATAGTTGCATCACAGATACACTACTGGCCATTAAAGTTGCTACACCACGAAGATGACGTGCTACAGACGCGAAATTTACTCTACAGGAAGAAGATGCTGTGATATGCAAATGATCAGCTTTTCGCAACATTCACACAAGGTTGGCGCCGTTGGCGACATCTACGACGTGCTGACATGAGGAAAGTTTCCAACCGATTTCTCATACGCAAACAGCAGTTGACCGGCGTTGCCTGGTGAAACGTTGTTGCGATGCCTCGTGTAAATATGAGAAATGCGTACCATCATGGTCGGAATGTAGCCTATCGCGATTGCGGTTTATCGTATGGCGACATTGCTGCTCGCGTTGGTCGAGATCCAGTGACTGTTAGCAGAATATGGAATCAGTTCAGGGAGGGTAATACGGAACGCCGTGCTGGATCCCAACGGCCTCGTATCACTAGCAGTCGAGATGACAGGCATCTTATCCGCATGCCTGTAACGGATCGTGCAGCCACGTCTCGATCCCTGAGTCAACAGATGGGGACGTTTGCGGTTACCCTTGATGCTGCATCACAGACAGGAGCGCCTGCGATGGTGTACTCAACGACTAACCTGGGTGCACGAAAGGCAAAACGTCATTTCATCGGATGAATCCAGGTTCTGTTTACAGCGTCATGATGGTCGTATCCGTGTTTGGCGACATCGCGGTGAACGCACATTGGAAGCGTGTATTCGTCATCGCCATACTGGTGTATCACCTGGTGTGATGGTATGGGGTGCCATTGGTCTCGGTCACCTTTTGTTCGCATTGACGGCACTTTGAACAGTGGACGTTACGTTTCGGATGTGTTACGACCCGTGGCTCTACCCTTCATTCGATCCCTACGAAACCCTACAATTCAGCAGGCTAAAGCACGACCGCATGTTGCAGGTCCTGTACGGGCGTTTCTGGATACAGAAAATGTTCGCCTGCTGCTGGCCAGCACATTCTCCAGATATCTCAACAATTGAAAACGTCTGGTCTATGGTAGCCGAGCAACTGGCTCATCACAATACGCCAGTCACTACTCTTGATGAACTGTGGCATCGTGTTGAAGCTACATGGGCAGCTGTACCTGTACACGCCATCCAAGCTCTGTTTGACTCAATGCCCAGGCGTATCAAGACCGTTATTACGGTCAGATGTGGATGTTCTGGGTACTGATTTCTCAGGATCTATGCACCCAAATTGCGTGAAAATGTAATCACATGTCAGTTCTAGCATAATGTATTTGTCCAATGGATACCCATTTATCACATGCATTTCTTCTTGGTGTAGCACTTTTAATATCTAGTATCGTAGATTGCATGAAACTTTAGGCGCAACCCGACACTGGGGTGACAAAAGTGACTAATCTTCCTAGTTTTAAGTACGTTATGTAAAAGAGCTTTACAACAACTGCTCGAAAGTAACGTGCTCCTAAAATAGCGTGAACGCCTGGAACTAATTTATGAGCATAACATGATGTCATAGGAGCAACGACGTGTATGACATAATCTGTTGCCAAAAATGCATCCATAAAGTTCGTTTTCGTGCGCCTAGTGTACGTACAGATACGACTTGTTCCTACATCAAAGTCACAAGTGTTACTAATGTATCCAATGTATCAAACATCCGATTTAGATACTTGAAAATGGCCTAAGGCCGAAATTGTACAATCATACTGGAAGTAAAGGAAATGGAAGCAGAAGACTTCAAGAAATCATTCAAAAAATTTCTTTTACGTTAAAAGTGTCCAGGAGTTCTATGTTGTTTTCCTCGGGTAAAGTATCCACGACTCTACAACGGGCTTGCAAACGTGATACAATGTTTCGATGAACGGATGTGCATGAAAGGCTTTTTTTCGATTTCGAAATTGAATACATCACGATTACGCAGCAACGTGACTGCCGAAGAACACCGAAATTTTATGCCGCTGGCTATACGCCGACAGTTTGTAGTAGATGTAAATTTTTATTATGTCTTCAGAATGTGTGTTCTTGAGAAATATGGAACACAAAACCAAGCCACATGCAAGCCATCCATTGTTCGTTGTGCGACTACAATTGTCAAGTGGAGTGTCCCAGTTTCCCCTTGTTTTTCTGTTCTTTCCCCTCACTCAGACAGCGCTGCGTGGTAATGAGGGAAATGAGCAACTGGGTGACAGTGAATCATAAGTGTCCTAGATCTATGCACACATGCAGAATTCTTGGCTGTTTCTGATGAAGATATTTTCTTGTGCTTTGAAAAGAGTGCAGAGCCATATTATGCCGTACTAGCCTGTTCCCTGCAGCTTCGACCTCGTATGCATTCTACATGTGTATTGAACACGCCTTGTCAACTCCATTTTGTGCCCACCTCTTCCTCCCTCTGTCAGTCCACCTCATCCTGCCACTTCCATCTCTCTCCTCCTCCCCACTCTATTCACCTCCTCTCCACCTTTCTGTCCATTTCCTCCACTGCCTCTCTCTGTCTTACCATATCCTTCCCCCTCCCTCCCTCTGACCATATTCTCTTCGCCCTCTTTCCACCTCTGCCTCCCCCTCTTTCGTTTCCACCAGCCCACCACCTCCTTCATGTTCCACCTGACTCATTCATCTCCCCACCTTCTATCTCTTTAGTAATTTCCTCCTTCCCTCACTCTGTCCATACTCTTCTCCATCCTTCTCAACCTGTCCCCAACCATCCTCATAGGTACATGTAGCCCCTGCAATAAAGTTCAATAAAGCAAGCCGATTCTACTCGCACAACACACCTATCATGTAGGGCAGCCTTTATGTTGGTGCCTGGAAAACCAGAACCAGTTCTTGGTTAAAAAATGGCTCTGAGCACTATGGGATTTAACATCTGAGGTCATCAGCCCCGTAGAACTTAAAACTACTTAAACCTAACTAACCTAAGGTAATCACACACATCCATGCCCGAAGCAGGATTCGAACCTGCGACCGTAGCGGTTGCGCGGTACCACACTGAAACTCCTAGAACCGCTCGGCCACTCCGGCCGGTCCAGTTCTTGCCCCCTTAAACTGGAGACTGATCCTGTTGCCACAAAAGGTGCCTGTCATTCAAGGCAGCATACAGGGTGGTCCGCTGATAGTGACCGGGCCAAATATCACACGAAATAAGCAACAAACGAAAAAACTACAAAGAGCGAAACTTGTCCAGCTCGAAGGGGGAAACCAGATGGCGCTATGGTTGGCCCGCTATATGGCGCTGCCATAGGTCAAACGGATATCAACTGCCTTTTTTAAAAATAGGTACCCACATTTTTCATTACATATTCGTGCAGTACGTAAAGAATTATGAATGTTTTAGTTGGACGACTTTTATCGCTTTGTGATAGATGGTGCTATAATAGTCACAGACGTATAATTACGTGGTATCACGTAACATTCCGTCAGTGCGGACGGTATTTGCTTCGTGATACATTACCCGTGATGAAATGGACCGTTTACCAATTGCGGAAAAGGTCGATATCGTGTTGATCAAAATTTCCAACGGGCGTGTGCTATGTATGCTTTCTTTCTGTGGGGAAAGTTGAAGGATATTTGCCATCGTGATCCACCGACAACGCCTGACAACATGCGTCAGGGCATTGTCAATGCATGTGCGACATGACGGAAGGCGAACTACTCGGTGTTGAAAGGAATGTAGTAACACGCATTGCCAAATGCATTGAGGTTGACGGACATCATTTTGAGCATTTATTGCATTAATGTGGTATTTAGAACATGTATCACATTGGAACAACCGAAATAAAATGTTCAAACGTACCTACGTACTGTATATTAATTTCAAAAACTTACTAACTGTTCGTCTAAAATTGTGAGCCATATGGTTGTGACTATTACAGCGCCATCTATCACAAAATAGTGGTCCAACTAAAACATTCAAATTTCCTTACGTACGACACGAATATGTAATAAAAAATGGGGGTTCCTATTCAAAAAACGCAGATGATATCCGTTTGACATATGGCAGCGCCATCTAGTGGGCCAACCATAGCGCCATCTGGTTTCCGCGTTCTTCAAGGTAGACAAGTTTCGTTCTTTTTACTTTTTTTCTTTTGACGCTTATTTCGTGAGATATTTGGCCTGTCACGATCAATGGACCACCTTGTATATGCAAGGGGCTGGAAAAAAAGTATCGCCCATATCTCCATTCCTATTGGAACTAGACACTGATGAAACCTTCGGTGCTAAAATTCGTGAGGTCTGCTGTTTCTGCGCCATATTTGACTTTCGCAAGGCGTTAGATACAGTTCCCCACAGTCGTTTAATGAACAAAGCAAGAGCATATGGACTATTAGACCAATTGTGTGATTAGATTGAAGAGTTCCTAGATAACAGAACGTAGCTTCCAAAGTAAGAGTGATTTCAGATGTGCCGCAGGGGAGTGTCGTAGGACCGTTGCTATTCACAATATACATAAATGACCTTGTGGATGACATTGGAAGTTCACTGAGGCTTTTTGCGGATGACGCTGTGGTATATCGAGAGGTTGTAACAATGGGAAATTGTACTGAAATGCAGGAGGATATGCAGCGAATTGACGCATGGCGCAGGAAATGGCAACTGAATCTCAATGTAGACAAGTGTAATGTGCTGCAAATACATAGAACGAAAGATCCCTTATCATTTAGCTACAATATAGCACGTCAGCAACTGGAAGCAGTTAATTCCATAAATTATCTGGGAGTACACATTAGGAGTGATTTAAAATGGAGTGACCAATAAAATTAATCTTCGGTAAAGCAGATGCCAGACTGAGACTCATTGGAAGAATCCTAAGCAAATGCAATCCGGAAACAAAGGAAGTAGGTTACAGTACGCTTGTTCGCCCACTGCTTGAATACTGCTTAGCAGTGTGGGATCCGTACCAGATAGGGTTGATGGAAGAGATAGAGAAGATCCAACGGAGAGCAGAGCGCTTCGTTACAGGATCATTTAGTAATCGCGAAAGGGTTACAGAGATGATAGATGAACTCCAGTGGAAGACTCTGCAGGAGAGACGCTCAGTAGCTCGGTGCGGGCTTTTGTTGAAGTTTCGTGAACATACCTTCACCAAGGAGTCAAACAGTATATTGCTCCTTCCTACGTATATCTCTCGAAGAGACCATGAGGATAAAATCAGAGAGATTTGAGCCCACACAGAGGCATACTGACAATCCTTCTGTTGTGTACATAGTTTCGCGTAGTCAGCGCGTACACAACTTTTCCACTAGAGTGCGCCCCGCTAAGCACAACAGCGCAGGCGCAGCGCACGTCCGTCTCCGCACTATGAGATGGGGCTGCCATAGAGACGGACCAAATTCTGCTTCCGTCGATCCGCGTATTAATATGCAACGCAGCCAATGAGATTGCTGCTAACGTAGAACATTTTCTCCTCGTGGATCACACTCGCGCAGTGGTACCTGAACGCGCGAGGTATTATAACGAGTGTACAGACCTCCGATTAGTCAGTCTGCATTAGTCTGCATTTGTCTGCACCAGTCTGTACCAGTCTGCATTAGTGTGTACCAGTCCATAGTCAAGTTTCAGTCTGCACCTAATAAGATTACCATATTCCTGTACATAGCCATAAAGATAAATGAATAGACACATTGTCAAGTATCAGAGATATGTGAGAATAAGATTAACGTACCAAGACCAAAGGAACTTCAGATTGTCAATTGTAAACAGCTTCCAGAATCAAGTTATGTAATGTCTACACTTTTTATTATTTTAATAAATGTGTGTGAAAATTAATCAAGTTCTGTTTAAAGTTGGTCACCGTCAATCTGCTACTCTAAGCGTGCAAGTGGCATTTCTATCGTCTGAACATACGGCAGAAGATAAACACGCCACGATAAGACCACTGGACATATTCCTGACACTCGCCTACTTCGTTAGAGTAACAAGTCAAATAATCTGATGGTGTGTGTACCGAAGGTCTTACAGTACGCACACCACACCTTCTTTCCACGAATAATACGAGGCTGTAATAGAATGAAGAACAGATAGAGGTACTCAAGGAACCCTCCGCCATACACTGTCAGGTGGCTTGTGGAGTATGGATGTAGATGTAGATATAGATGAAATCGCTTTTAATATACAACGGATCGTGTATTACCTGTCTCTCCCTGTAATGTAATCCTATTTTTCTCACAGTTTCCAACTTACTGCACCATTTTATGTTATCGAACATGTAGTTCAAATGGTTCAAATGGCTCTGAGCACTATGGGACTCAACTGCTGAGGTCATTAGTCCCCTAGAACTTAGAACTAATTAAACCTAACTAACCTAAGGACATCACACACATCCATGCCCGAGGCAGGATTCGAACCTGCGACCGTAGCGGTCTTGCGGTTCCAGACTGCAGCGCCTTTAACCGCACGGCCACTTCGGCCGGCGAACATGTAGTAATCTTTCTGAAGTATTGCTTTCATTATCAAGTGCAACGACGGAACTGCCTCTGCGATGCCTTTGTATTTCGTAAAGCCAAACTGATAGTCACGCAACAGCTGCTCAGTTTCCCATTCCACTGTCAGCAATGTGGGTGCATGATCTGTTAAGATGATTGTGCGACAGTTCAAATGGTTCAAATGGCTCTGAGCACTATGGGACTTATTATCTGAGGTCTTCAATCCCCTATACTTACAAGGGAACCTCCCCATCGCACCCCCCTCAGATTTAGTTATAAGTTGGCACAGTGGATAGGCCTTGAAAAACTGAACACAGATCAATCGAGAAAACAGGAAGAAGTTGTGTGGAACTATGAAAAAAATTAGTAAAATATACAAACTGAGTAGTCCATGCGAAGATAGGAAACATCAAGGCCAATTGTGTCTAGGCGCGCTGTGGTCCCGTGGTTTGCGAGAGCAGCTGCGGAACGAGAGGTCCTACGTTCAAGTCTTACCTCGAGTGAGAATTCTAATTTTTTATTTTCAGTTTATGTGACAAACTCTTATGTTTTCATAACTTTTTGGGAGTGATTATCACATCCACAAGAAAACCTAAATCGGGCAAGGTACAAGAATATTTTTACCCATTCGCTAAGTGTATAAGTTAGGTGGGTCGACAACATATTCCTGTCATGTGACGCACATGCCGTCACCAGTGTCGTATAGAATATGTCAGATGTGTTTTCCTGTGGAGGAATCGGTTGACCTATGACCTTGCGATCAAATGTTTTCGTTTCCCATTGGAGAGGCACGTCCTTTCGTCTACTAATCGCACGGTTTTGCGATGCGGTCGCAAAACACAGACACTAAACTAATAACAGTGAACAGAGACGTCAATGAACGAACGGACAGATCATAACTTTGCGAAAATAAATAAAGTAAAGTTTTCAGTCGAGGGCAGACTTCAACCAAGGACCTCTCGTTCCGCAGCTACTCACGCCAACCACGAGACCACTGCGCTCCTGAGCTCACGTTCTCTTTAATGTTGCCTATGCGTCACATGGACTACTCAGTTTGTATATTTTACTTATTTTTTTCATAGTTCCATACAACTTCTTCCTATTTT